>NC_007088.5:756169-851169 GCF_000004695.1 Dictyostelium discoideum AX4
TTTATAAAAAAAAATTCTGAAATTTTAGATCCAACCCTTTCCAATCCAGCAATTGGATTAAGAGGTTTAAATAATTTAGGAAATACGTATGTACCCCAAAAAAAAAAAAAAAAAAAAAAAAAAAAGATTATTCCGGAAAAAAAAAAAAAAAAAAAAAAAAAAAAATCCAAACATAAACCTAAAAATTTTTTTTTTTTCTTTAGGTGTTTTATGAATTCAATTTTACAATCATTTTTACATAATCCATTATTAAGAAATTATTTCCTTAGTGATATGCATAAATGTGATAAAAAAAATAATTTAAATAATGTAAATAGTAGTAATAATAATAATAATAATAATTTTAATAATAATAATAATAATAATAATAATAATAATAATAATAATAATAATAATAATAATAATAATAATAATAATAATAATAATAATAATAATAATAATAATAATAATAATAATAATAATAATAATAATAATAACAATAATAATGAAAATAGTAACGATGATAATCCAAATATAAAATCAGAACCAATTGATGATAATAATAGTGAAATAGTATCAACACCTCCAATACAGAATAATAATAATAATAATAGCAATAATAATAATAATAATAATAATAATAATAATAATAATAATAATAATAATAATAATAATAATAATAATAATAATAATATATCAAAAATTTGTTTAGGATGTGAAATGGATAAATTATTTACATGTGTATTTAGTGGAGTTAAATTTCCATTTACACCACATCATTTTCTTTATAGTTGTTGGAATTATTCAAATTATTTCATTGGATATGAACAACAAGATGCACATGAATTTTTTATATCATCATTGAATGGAATTCATTCACATTGTGGTGGTACCACTGGTAAAGATTGTGATTGTATAATTCATTGCACATTTGGTGGTGCATTAAAATCAGAGGTATCTTGTTTAACTTGTCAATTCACTTCTTCAACTTCTGATCCTTTTATTGATATTTCATTAGATATTCCAAAAACTTTAAAAGATAAAACTAGTAATGCTAATGGAAATAGTAATAGTAATGGCAATGGTAATAATAAAATAAATACTAGTACAGCATCAACTACAGCATCAGCTACATTATCAAGTCAAGATGATGAAGTAATTTCTTTAGATGGTAGCGAAAGTGTAAACGGTGAAAATGGGTTAGGTTCAAATTCTCACCAAGAACAATATCATCAACAACAACAACAACAACAACAACAACAACAACAACAACAACAACAACAACATCAACAACAACAAAATAATACATTGTTGTCATGCTTAGAAAGATTTACACAACCAGAGAAATTAGATGAGAAATATTTTTGTCCAAATTGTAATAGCAAACAAGAATCAACAAAACAACTTTCATTCGATACTTTACCAATGGTGATTTGTTTTCATCTTAAAAGATTTGAACGTTCACAAGCACATAGAAGAACTCATAAAATTGATACTTTTATAGAATTTCCAACTTCAATTGATATGGGACCATATACAACTATAATGAAAAAGTACTTAATTAATTTATTAAATTTTAGAAAAAAAAAAAAAAAAAAAAAAAAAAAAGATAATATTTATTAATATTTATTAATATTTATTATTATTACTATTTAGAAAAAAACAATTATTAAAAAAACAAATTAAAAAAAGAAAAGCAGATGCAATAGATTTAAATTCTAGTGGTACATCAATAAAGAGTGAAGATTATGGTGGTGATAATAATAATAATAATATTAATGGTAATAATAGTAATAGTAATAACAATAATAATAATAATAATATTGATTCATCATTTTTAAATCAACTAAATGATCAAGATAAATTTCCATCGATTATTGAACAACATGATGGTGATAATTCATTTACATATGAATTATTTGCTGTAGTTAATCATACCGGTAAAATTGATAGTGGTCATTATACAAGTTTTGTAAAACATCAAGATAGTTGGTATAAATGTGATGATTCTATGATTAGTAGTACTACAATTCATAATGTTTTAAAATCAAAAGGATATCTTTTATATTATTTAAAGAAACAGTTATATTATTCAAAATAAAAATTAAAAAAAATAAAAAATAAATAATAAATAATAAATAATAAATAATAATATAATTAATATAAAATAAAACGATTTAAATAAAGTATATAAATTATATAATTTTTTTTATTTATGATTGTGTATTACCACCATCACTACCACTACTATTATTTTTACTTAATCTTTTTAATTGAATTTTTAAGGTATTTTCTATAAATTTCTTTCTATAGAAAAAGATAGCAGAGCCAACTAATACTGCAGCACCACCAATTGAAACTGTAATAGAAACTGGAATAATATAATTATTTGAATTTGAGTCACTACAATTCTCTTTAAAATCTGTTGATAAGAGTACTGAAAAGTCTGGATCAATTAAACAATTCTTGCAATGTGGTAAATTCAAACCAACTGTAATTGAATTACTATCTTTTTCAATGGTTCTACTTGATATGAATGTTGAAATTCCATCAGAGATAACATGATCAATGTATCTACCATTTAAGATTTTATTATCCTTTATTATTGTTACAAAATTTTCATGATTTATATTTGAATTTTCTAAATCTTGATTATCAATTTTTGCATCACTACCATCATCCAAATTACAATCAAATTCATCATCACTACTTGTTTTGTTAGTTTTATAGGCATTTGATTTTAAATGTAATTGTAAATAATTTAAAGAATTTGAATAAATATAATTTGAAATGTTTATTGAAACTTTAATAGAGTCTTTTGAAATTTCGAATGAATAATCTGCAAAATTTATAATTCTATCTTTTTTAATGATTTCTAAATTTATTGAAATTTCACTTGAATCTGTTAAATTTTGTTTAAATTTAAAAATATTATTATTTTCATCATTAATTATTTCAAGGAGTTTCCAATTGTTTTCTAAATTATATTGTTTTAAAACCCCATTTGTGAATGTTTTCTCTTGTAATGTTATTACCATGATTTCAAATTTATTTTCACCATTTTCTATAATACCATTTGCAGTGTTTTCATTAACTTTTGGGGTACTTGGAGATATTAAATCAGTTTTTGATAATGAGTTACAATCATGACCTGTAAAACCTGGATAACATTCACATTTACCTTGCAAATCATTGCAAATACCATTTGAATTACAATTGTTTGGACATGATTGTTTGGATTTAATATAATTAAACATTGATTTACCAATCCATTCAAATCCATTTTGAGTAACTGAGATATCTTTAATACCACTACCTTTACCAATAATGCATTCAATTGAATTTGATGTAATGTTTGAGATTAAACAATTTGAATTACCAACTTGCACATTTGGATCATTGTTAATTTCACCAAACAAACCATAAATTAAAACGGTACCACCTTCTTCTTTTGTTGGTATTACACTTGATGCATAGTGATCTACGTATATACAATTGTCCCCACGGTATCCTTTGTCGCAAATACATAAGCCGTTCATATCATTGCAAATACCATGATCACCACAATTTGGATCTAAACATTCATAACCACTGCAATCATTATTAATACGTAATGGATAACAATTACAAATACCTGTAATTGTATCACAATCTCCACCTGTAGTACAATTGTTTGGACATTGGTTTATTTGAAATTGGCAGGTTTCACCTTGATATGCTTCATAGCAAGTACATATTGAGGTTTGGTTATTACAAACTCCATTACCATTACAATTATTAATACATGGTTTATACTCTAGTCCACAATCTAATCCTTGATGTAAATCATCACATGTACAAACACCAGTTTGATTATTACAAGAATTATCAAAACCATTACATATTAATGAATTTATAATTGGACATTCTTTATAAACTATATTACAATCTTCTGATTGGTGATTTTGGTCACATGAACATGAACCAGTTATATTATTACAATTACCAAATCCATTGCATGGGGTGAGATTTTGAGTTGGACATTTTATAAAATCAGTTCCACAATCTGGTCCTTGGTGTGACGAATCACATGTACAAATTCCAGTTTGATTATTACAAATATTACCACTACCACCACTACATATTAATGAATTTGAACCAATTGGACATTGATTGAAATCAATACTACAAGTTAAACCTTGATGTGATGAATTACATTCACAAATTCCTGTTGTATTTTTACATATACCATTATTTGAACAAGTTGGATCTAAACAATTTTTAAAAGGAGTTTGGCAATCAATATCTTGCCATTCTGGATAACATTGACAAATTCCTTTACTTGTATCACAAACACCATGTCCATTGCAATTATTTGAAGTACATGTATAACCACTACAATCCTGATTAGTAAAACCACTATCGCATGTACAATCACCAGTTTTATTATTACAAATTCCATGGCCTGAACAAGGAATTGAATTTTTTAATGGACATTGAATAAAATCATTTGCACAATCTGAACCCTGATGTGATGAATCACATTTACAAATTCCAGTTTGATTATTACAACTATTACCACCACCACTACATATTAATGAATTAGAACCAATTGGACATTGCTTATAATTAATACTACAATTTAAACCTTGATGTGATGAATTGCACGTACAAATACCAGTTTGATTATTGCAGCTATTACCACCACCACTACATATTAATGAATTTAAACCTTTTGGACATTGTTTAAAATCTAAACTACAATCTAAGGATTGATGTGATGAGTCACATACACACAAACCCACAGTTGTATTACATGTACCACCATTTGAACAGTTTGGTACTTTACATTGTAAACCAGAGCAATCTAGACCAACGTAGCCACTATTACATTTACAAGTACCATTATTCATATAACATATTCCCCTAGTTGAACTTGTGCAATCATTTGGGCATAATTTATTATTATTAAATCCAACTACTGTACTAATATAAGCTTCTTTAATTAGTGAATTGGTTGTGATGATTAATTTTTGTTCAGTATTTGTTGAGGGTGCAGAATCTAATGTACAAGTTATTGATGAAAAAGATGATGTACCAACAGTACATGAAATACTACCAACAGAGATTGATTGAGTTACATAACCAATATATGTTGAAAAAAAAGTACCACTTATAGTCACTGAATTTGATGTACCAACAATAATAGAATTTGGAGTTGGAACTTGAGATATTGCAGGAAATGTATAATTTCTACCAGGGGTATTAAAATTTATCCAAAAGTAACTTACTTTGTCCAATGTAGTTGTAGATGGGTAGGTACACGTATAATTTGAACCATAGGTAACCTTTGTCCAAAGTTTTTCACATGATAGGGTAGTGTTTAATATCCATCCCGATGTATAGGTACCAAAATCTGTACCTGTTAAAATTATAGTTTTTTGAGATTTATCAACTTTAATTTTTGGTGCAAATGTTGTGCAAGGTGGATTTGATGTAACTAAATTTGTAAATTTATTACCAGTGAATTTCTTTGCAACTTCTGAATTGTTTAAATGACATACAATACACGATGGTAGAGTACCAGTCATTAAATTATCAGTTACAATAATATTTGTATTACACCATGTATTTGATAAAGTTCCACTGATTGAATTACCTGAAAAATCATAATATGTTGGAATTACTCCACTTAATGGAGGTAATGTACCACTTAATCCTGATTTTTTAATGGTAATAGATTGCTCAGTACTCCAAGTGACAAATGATGTACCACCAATTGGAATCTTTGTAATATTCCCATCGGTATAATATATATCAGTAAAAGGTGATGTTTTGATTGGAATCTCTCCATTTATGTTAAATGTTTTATCATAATTCAAAATTTGAATGTTTCTACAATTTACAAATTTACTCAAATCAATAACTGCAGTTGGTTTTGTAAATTTACCTTGTATTGTTAAATATGATGTATCATTATGATATGATGTTGGAAATTGTATGGTTTTTGTTGATGGGAAATATAATCTACTTGAAACTGCTCCAATGGTTTTAATATTTGCCAATGCTAATGAAGTTACTTCTAAAGCATCACTAAAATAGAATGCTGGATATCCAAGTGATGTGTAGCCTGTTAAATCAGGGACTGATAAGAGTCCACTAAAATTTGGAGTTTCTAATTTAATTTTATTTTCTGCCAATGCATCATTAACTAATGTATATCCAGAGGTTGAATTTGAGTTTGTAATCAAAATGGATTTTTGATTTATAAAATTTGACATCTTTAATGCTCCATTTAATTTTTTTGAAACAATTGTGAATGTTTCATAAGGTGCTAATACTTGGGTAATTGAAGTTATTGAATCACTATTTATAGCTAAAGTTGAACATGATGTGAAAAATTTTGTATAAAGTAGTGTGGTTGAAATTAAAAAATTTTGTAAATTTAAATTATTAAATGGTAAACATGATAAATCTGTTCCAACTACTGTTACTGTTGTTGGTGTTGTTGATTCTGATTGTAATGATAAACTTTAAATTTATAATTATTTTATTAATTTTTTTTCTTTTTTTTTTTTTTTTTTTTTTTTTTTTTTTTTTCAAAAAAATAAAACAAACTTACAATCCATTTATGCTACCATTTACTGGATTGCAACTAACAATGGAACAGAAATCATATCCACCTGTTGAATTTGTTGGAAATTTTGTAGATAATTTAAATTTGGTAACAAAGTTTTTTAAACAATTATATTCTGATAATGGAGGTTGAATTGACAATACGAAATTAAAAATTAGAAATATAAAAAATAAAAATAAATATTTTTTAATCATTTTTTTTATTATTTTTTAAAAAAAAATGTATAAAAAAAAAAGTGAATAAAAAAAAAAAAAATAAAAAGCTAAGAGTTTATTTCGTATGGTATTGTGATTACATTTTTTATATAAAATTTTAATTTTTTAATTTTTTAATTTTTTTTTTTTTAAAAGATATTTTGATTCCAGCATAATTCCCATCGAATTTGAATTTTTTGGGTTTTTTTTTAAAAATATCTCGGTCCTTAAAATAAGGCTGGTGTTTTTAAAATTTTTTTTTTATTTTTTTAATTTTTTTTTTTTTTTGGAAATATAAAAGTAATTGGATTTGTTTTAAAAATAATATTTTATTGTTTTTTTTTTTTAATAAAGAATAAAAATAAATAAAACAAGTTAATTAATCAAAATTACCCCTTTTTTTTTTTTTTTTTTATATTTTTTATTTTTTTTTTATTGATTTTTTATGATCCATTTATAAATTTTTTTTTTTTTTTTTTCATTTTTTTTTTTTTTTTTTATTCATTTTTTTTTTTTCAGTTCACTACTCTACAAAAAAAAAAAAAAATAAAAAAAATCTAAAAAAAAAAAACAAAAAAATAAATCAAAAATATTTAACATCATCCAAACAAAATGATATCAGCCAACGTAGAGTATCCATTTACGGAACCTGGTAAACTACAACAATGGAGATACTCAGTTGGTGATAAATTCGACAAAGGTTCAATCATTGGTATATTTAATTCATCAAAGAATCAATCAGAATTAAATTTAATATCTCAATATGATGGTATTATTAAATCAATCTTAATAAATGATACAAAAAAAGAATTAAATAAAGGGTATGATAATATTTTTTTTTTTTGTAAAATATATATATATATATATATAAATATAAATATATAATTATATCATCAGTTTTTTAATAATTATAATAATTATTATAAATAGGGATGAATTATATAATATTGAATATTGTACACATGATATTCAATTTAGTGGATTATGTGCGACATGTGGTAGAGAATTAACAGATACACAAGAATCATTATCAATTTTACATGGTCATTCACATTTAACTGTATCACATAAAGAAGCACAAAGAATTGGTGATATAAATACTAAAAGATTATTAATGGAAAAGAAACTTTCGCTAGTATTGGATTTAGATCATACAGTTATTCATGCTGTCACTGAACAAGGTTTTAACTCTTCTCCAGAATGGAGAAATAAAGATAAAAATAAAAATGGTATTCATACAATCACTGTCAATGGTCCAATGAATTATTGTATTAAAAAAAGGTAAAAAAAAAAATTATAATATATAGACTCTATTTATTTATTTATACTAATATGACTTGTTGTTGTTGTTTATTATATAGACCACATTTAGTGAAATTTTTAACAGAAGTAAATAAAATTTATGAATTACATATTTATACAATGGGTACTAGAAATTATGCAAATGAGATTGCAAAATTAATAGATCCAGAATCATCGATATTCAAAGAGAGAATTCTATCAAGAGATGATGGAAATGGTATAAATTTCAAATCATTACAAAGATTATTCCCTTGTGATGATTCAATGGTTTTAATCGTTGATGATAGATCTGATGTTTGGAAGAAATCTAAAAATTTAATTCAAATTTCACCTTGTAAGTTTTATTTTATTATTATTATTATTGTTGTTTTTTTCTTTTTCTAATATTTTTAAATGTATAAATATAGATGTTTATTTTACAGATGTTGTAGATTCACTTCACCATGAAAAACAACCATTATTACAGCAGAAATTAAAAGAACAACAAGAACAACAACAACAACAACAACAACAACAACAACAGCAGCAACAACAACAACAAAATAAAGAAACAACAGAAACAACAGAAAAAACAGAAAAAACAGAAACAACAGAAATAACAGAAAAAACAGATTTAGATAATAAAGAAAATCAAGAAAATAAAACGACTACCACTACCACCACTACAACTACAACTACAACTACAGATAGTAATAATACAAATGAAAATGAAAAAGGAAATGAAGAAGAAGAGGAAGAATCAGATAAAGTTGATTGTCATTTATTAATAATTTTAGATAAATTACAAAAGATTCATAGATTATATTATGAAAGTAAAGATAAAGGAGGTAGTCCACATGTTATAGATTTAGTTGAAATTGTTAAAAAGGATATATTAAAAGGTACATATATTGTTTTTAGTGGTGTTTATCCATTAGGTACACCAATTCAAAAACAACCATTACGTTGGTTAGCTGAGGAATTTGGTAGTGTAGTTCAAAATGATATAAACAATGAGACTACTCATGTCATTGCTCAACGAAAAGGTACTTCCAAAGTTAATAAAGCATTATCAAAAGGTTTAAAAGTTATCTCACCACAATGGTTAATAGAATCAACAAGAATTTGGCAAATGGCAGACGAAGATGATTTCAGTTTACCCACCGATATTGATAGTCCAATAACGGCAACCTCTTCAAATGGTGGGAGTGTAGTTAATGATGGTACTGCTACTAGTGGTGGTGGTAGTGGGAAAGATGCACCATTAGTAGAGGAGGATGAAGAAACTAAAGCAAATTTAGAGAAAGTTGCTGCAAATTTAATCACTGGTGGAGTTTTAGATGCATTATATAATGATGATGCTGATAAAGAATTGGAGGATTTTTTAGATGGTGAAAGTGATGCTGATAGTCAAGGTAGTCGAAGTAGTAATGCAAGTGCAAATTCAAGTGATTATGAAAATGATGAAGATGAAGATGATGATGATGAACAGAATAATCAAGATAATTCAACAGCAGCAGTTGTTGATAATAATAATAATAATAATAATAATAATAATAATAATAATAATAATAATAATAATAATAATAATAATAATAATAATAATAATAATGTAAATGATAAAGAAATTGTAAAAAATAGTAGTATTGGTGTTAATAATATATCAAAAAAAAGAAAAAGAGGTGATTTAAGAAGCAATAGTAGTAGCAGTAGTAGTAGTAGTAGTAGCAGCAGTAGCAATGGAAGTATCAGTAGTAAAAGTAATGGACATCATAGCAGTAGTAGTAGTAGTAGTAGTAATAGCAGTGTGAGTAGTGGTAGTAGTGATGATGAAAATGATGATAGTTCAAGCGTAAATGGTGATAGTTCAAATGCAAACCAAGATGACAACGATGATATAGCCAATTTCCTTGAAGCAGAATTAGATAAATTTATTGAATAAACAATTATATAAATTATGAAAAAAAAAAAAAACACCAGATTATAAAAAAAAAAAAAAAAAATAATCTATCTATTTAATTTTTAATTTTATATTATTTTATTTTATTTTATTTTAATTTTATTTGTTTATTTATTAATTTTTTATAAATTTTTGAACAATAATCAATTGGTTTTAAAATTCCCATAAGAGAGGATACTAATTGATGATCATTTAAAATTTGATGATTTCCACTGTCTATATAGATTGAATGTAATGTACTTGGTAATGGTAAATGAATTTTAGAATAACAATCTGGTAAAATTAAAATTTCAATTGATTCTGGTAACCAATTTTCATAGACATCAGTTCTTGAACAAATTTCCAATATTTTAATTGATGAAGGTAATTTATAATCTATTAATTTTATATCAAGAATTTCTTTTTCTTCTTCTTCTTTTCCTTCTTTATTATTTTCTTGGTTATTGTTTTTTGAATTATATTTAATTTTTTTTACAAAATTTATAAAATTTTGAATTTGAAATGAAAATATTTTTAAATATTTTAAAGTTGTTGGTAAAATATTTGATTTTAGTGTATGTTTAGAATTAAATGGTAAATCAAGTCTATAAATTCTTAAATCTTTTAAATATTTTGGTAGTTGATTTTCAGTTATTAGTGATGGTGTTAATCCTAATCTTATGGATTCTAATAAATTAAATTCATAGAATGATTGTAAATAGTCATGTTCATCATAAATATTTAAATCGATTGATTTTATTGATTTTGGTATTACAATTTTTTTTAATGATTCTCTATTAAATGTTGGTATTATTAGTTTTGTTAAATTATAATTTTTATTTTCATCTGAAACTATTGTAATTGGTGAAATTATAGAATATGTTGTTAAATGTAAAACTCTTAAAGAATATGGTAATATATTTTCTAAAGTTTTTAATTTTTCATCATTATCATCATCATTATTATTAATATTTAAATTATTTTTTGATAAATCAATACAATTTGAAAGATCTAATTTAATTAATGATGTTAATTCAAATAAAATTGATTTTGGAAATATTCTACCACTTTTAAGACTTGTTAAGGTTTTTGGTAAATTTTTCAAATTTTCATTATAATTTCTTGGTAATCTTAATGTTTTTAAATTTGGTGGTAATACATTTTCAGCAAATTCATGACTAAAATTTGAACGATTATCAAATTCTAAATGAGTTAATGATTTTGGTAAGACATTTTCAAAGAATTGAAAATGGTATTTTGAATTTAAAAGTAAAGTTTCCAAAGTATTTGGTAATGTACCAACATTTATCATTTGAGGTGACTCAAATGAATAACTTAATCTTTTTAATTGTGAATTTGAAAAATTGATATAATTATAATATTCATTTGATAATTTTAATAATTTCAATGTTTTTGGTAATTCAATGATTTTATTATTTTCATTTAATTTATTTGTGTAATCTATTGATTTACCTTCGTGGAAAATCGATACTGATTCTAATAATGAATTTGAATAAAATATTGAATTTATATTATAAAAACCTTTTTTAATAATTAAATGTTTTAAATATTTATAATTTTCTAAAGAGAAATCAAATTTAAAACCAAAAAGATTTATTATTAAGGTTTTAATATTTTTTGGAAACATAAATGTATCTAAAAATTCATTATGTGTAGTAATCTCCAGTGTAATATCATTTGGTATATTTGATATTTCTTTAAATATTTGATTTGATAAATTCATTTTGTTGTCAATTCTATTTTTAAAGTATTCATCATAACCAACATTATTTTTATCATTACTAATTCTACCACCACCTCCACCACCACCACCATAATTAATTTTTGGAGATTCTAAACATGATTCGGAAATATTATTATTTTCACTTGTAATAAAAACATTACCTTTAAATGAAAATTTAATTGAGTTCAAATATTCTTTGTTTTGAAATTCAAGAAACGATGATACCGTATCAAATGAAACTGGAAAATAATAAAAATTATATAACCTTAAAAATTCAATAATTTTATTTTTAATAACTATATTTCTCCATAGTTTGAAAAAAATAATAGAATTTTCCTTAACAATATTCATTTTATTATTATATTTATTTTTTGAATAAAAAAAAAAAAATAAAAATAATCAAAAACAATTAAGAAAAAAAAAAAAAAAAAAAATTCAAAAAAAAAAATCAAAAACATTTAAGAAAAAATAGAAAAAAAAAAAATTAGAAAAAAAAAAAATTAAGTATGAAACTTTAAAAAATGAGATAAAACAATTGAAAATTTAGGTATATGTTTTTTTTTGAATATTTATTAATAATAATTTATTTTAAATTGGAAATTGAAAAGGTTTTTTTTTTATTTTTTTTTTTTTTTTTATTATTTAATATAAATACATTGATTTTAATGAAAATTAATGGAGTAGGTGTTGGGTAGTAATCTTTCAGTGGTGTATCTTTTAGATACTCATTTTGGTTTTATCTGATTGAATGTTGAAGTATTTTTGCCATTACCTTTGGCCATCAGTGTAAGTCTTTTCAAAAATGTGCAAATGAATGAGATTGGTTATGAATGTTTAGACAACCATGGCTTTTGTGGATGACAGAATCGTTCTCTTGGTACTATGATAGAAATTTTTGAAGATCAAGCTATAATAGGGTTTGCAAATGTATCTCATATCTGTGTTTGAAATTGGGGTGAGTTTGAGGTGAGACTACTGAGGAGATTTTTTTTTTTTTTTTTTTTATTTTAATTTCACAAGGTAAAAAGAAATAAATGAATAATAAAAAAAAGGGATATATATAAAATGGGTAAAGCAAAAAAAAAAAATTAAAAATTAAAAACCAAAAATCAAAAAAAAATAATTAAAATTGTTTTAGGAAAAAATGAAAATAAAAATCAATTTTTCATTTTTACATAAAATTTATTAATGTTTTATTTTAATTTAAATAAATATAGTTAAAATTAGTTGTTTTTAATAAATTAATTAACTTCCTAATAATAAAAAATTATTGGTTTTTCATTTTTTTTTTTTTTTTTAAAAATCTATAACAAAACCCATATAATTAATTTTAATTGGTTGATTGTATAATTATCAAAAAAAAAAAAATAAAAAGTTTTAAAAATTTAATAAAAAAAAAATAATTTTAAACAAAAATAAAAAATAAAAAAATTAATAATTAAATAAAAATTATTAAATAGGAAATTCCTTCAAAAAAAAAAGAAAAAAAATTCATCATAATGATGTTTTTTTAAAGGCAAAAAAAAAAAAAAAAATTTTATTATTTGAATATATAAAAAAAATAATAAAAATAATAATTAAATAAAAATCATAAAATAGGAACCACATTCAAATTTTAATTTCTATTGGCTCCACATAGAATAAATAAAGAAAATTTCCACTATTTACACAAATTTAAAAATAATTAAATAATTAAAAAAAAAAAAAAAAAAAAAAATATATATATATATATAAATATAAGAATAAGAATAATAAAAAATAATGGTTGAAATTTTTTTAAAATAATGATTCAAACACCCCTCAAACACAACTAGTTCCTATTTAAGAAAATTCATTTAACAAAAAAAGAATTGTTTTACGGTGATTTAAACGTTTAGAAAAAAAAAAAAAAAAACAATTAAAACGAGAAACGGGTTAAAAAAATAAATAAAATTAAAAATAACAATATATATATATATTAAAAAAACACACACTCACACACTAGTGTCTTTGAAATGGTTTTTTTTTAATTTTTTTTTGTATTTCTCAATAGAAATTTGAAATCACACTATCACATAAGATTATCATAGCTTTTAACATTAAACATTGGGGGATAAGGGTGTTACCAATTTGATAAATTGTATAGGTGAGTGTTGAGTAAATTATTTAGTGGTTGTATATAAAAAGATGTTTTTGTTTGATTCATCATTAAATTAAATATTTATTTAATTATTTATTTATTTATTTATTTATTTTTATTATTTATAATTTTTTTTTTTTTTTATTTAAATTTTCAAGACGCGCTTCTTTTTTTTTTGTATTTTTTAATATTTTTTTTTTATATTTTTGAAAAACTAAAAAGGAATTAAAAATATATAAATATATTTATTTATCAAAAAAAAGAAAAAAAAATATAACCCTTTTTTATTTAAAAGAAAAAAAAAAAAAAAAAAAAAACTTAATTAAAATGAAAACTAATAATTTCTCTGATTTCTTTAAAAGTAATTATACTTTAAATTAAAAAAAAAAAAAAAAAAAAAAAAAAAAAAAAAAAAATTTCTAATCATTTTTTTTTTATTAGTGATAATTTTCAGAAAAAGAATTGAACCATCATATAAAGCAAACCAAAAAAGACCATTACTTAAAAGAACAAAGAATTTTATAAGAACAACTTCAAATATAGTTGATACATCTAGAAAATTAGTTAGACAAAAAAGAAATTATGCATTTGATATGAATAATTTACTTTGGTAACTAAAATAATATTTTTAATGAAAATAATAATAATAATAATAATAATAATAATAATAATAATAATAATAATAATAATAATAATAATAATAATAATAATAATAATAATAATAATAATAATCCGACTCGACTTGAATTTCCATTCGAAAAATAATTAAAATAAAAAAAAAAATAAAAAATTTTTAAAAAAAAAAAATAAAAAACACATATATATTTATTTATAATTTATTTATTTTAATAGTATTATTATTATTAGTATTATTATTATTATTATTAACAATAGTATTATTATTACTATTATTATTATTATGTTTTTTACTTTTTTTTAATTTTACTTTTTTTTTTTTTTTTTTTTTTTTAATTTATTTTTGTGGTTGTTGAGGTTGTTGTTTATTTTTTAAAGAATTTAAAATTTTTAAAAGATTTGTGATACCAAATAAATAACCACCATCGATTGGGAAATAAGTTTCATGATCGAAACCAGAGGTGATGGAAGTAGTTTTTGAATCAATATTATTTACATCAATAGATTTGTAATGTGACAGTTTTGAAGAATGTGGTTTCATATGAGATGGATAAAGTTTGGTATGAGTGAAATCAATTAATCTAATATCACATCTATTACTAAATTCGCAATCACCTTCATAAAGGAATAAAATTGATGTTGATCTAAATCTATAATCAGGCTTTAAATAATTTATGTATTATTATTATTATTATTATTATTATTATTATTATTATTATTATTATTATTATTATTATTATTATTATTATTATTATTATTATTATTATTATTATTATTAGTATTTTTTTTTTTTTTTTTTTTTTTTTTTTAATAAAATATTAATTATTTATACATTACATTATTTTCAAAAAAGTCTTTAAATAATGATAATCTATTTATCATTGATTCAATGATTTCAGGTCTAAATTTTATACCATTATGAAAGAAATCATAAAGTTTATCTTTTACAGTGACTGCAGTGAATGTACGACCTTGTTCTTTTTGAATCTTTTCCAATTGATTGGTACAACAATTATATTTTTGTGATCCGCAAACACAAAAACCAAGTTTTGGAGTGGTTATATATTTTGAAAGTAACCAACTTTCATAGAGTTCCTTATGGAGTGACATGTTTGCTTGTCGTTTTAAAGTTTCAAAGTTTACATTTGGATCATTGGATGATGGTGGACTATAGATAGTCTCTAAATCTACATCATGATGTGATAGACCTAATTTAATATCCATTATATTTGGTTTACTATATCCATAGGTTAAATCTTCCAACACTATCCATTCCTTACCATCTTGTATCACTGTACCATAATATTTGGGTATCAATTTCGATAATTCATTGTCTGGTGATAATGACTCATAAAATTGCTTCTCTTTGATTGTACACTCTTTAAAAACTTTACCTTCTTGTTCTTTTGATTTTTTGAATGGTGTTCAACCTGCTACAACTTGAAATTTATTTTGTTCATTCATTTTTATTTTTATTATATTTTATTTTTATTTTTATTTCTTTTAAATTTAAATGGAGTTATTATTTTTTTTTTTTTTTTTTTTTTTTTTTTTATAAATATAGAATGTATAGCTTCGAAGAAAAAAAAAAAAAAAAATAAAGTTTTTAGAGAAAGAAACTTTAACTAATTTTTTGTTTTTGATTTTTTATTTTTATTTATTTATTTATTTAGTTTATTTTTAATTTATTTTTAATTTTGGTAAATTTTTTTTTTTTTTTTTTTTTTTTTCAAAAAGCTTTCTGATTATAAAAACTCTATATTAAAGTAATAGTTAGTAATAGAAGAGTTTATATGAAAAAAAGTTATTGTGGTGAGTTATTAGTAAATAAATATATAAAATTATGTGTATGAATGGGTGAACAAACAAATTTTCAAAAAAAAAAAAAAAAAAAAAAAAAAAAAAAAAAATTTATATAAAAAAAAAAAAATGAAAAAATTATTTTTTTGTGTTTTTTTTTTATTTTTTTTTTGAAATTTCTTGATACTATTTTTGGATCTGTTTTGTAAAATTTGTGATCATTGAAAAAGGAGATATTTTTTATTTTTTTTTATTTCCAAATATTTAATTTTTTAAGTTATCTATACACTGTAATCATAATAAGATTTTTTTTTTTTTTTTTTTTTTCTGATTAACAGGAGGAGGATACTACCAAATTTAGCTAAATTACCAAAAATAAAAACGGACTTAAAAAATGAAGTTAGGGATTTAAAAAAACAACTAACACAACAACAATAGAACAATTGAAATATTAAAATATGATATGGTGAAATTAATTTTAGGCTATTCAATTTTATATCCAATACATTTATAATGGTATTAACTTTAAACTTTATTATTTTAAAAAAAAAAAAAAACAATAAACTTTTATTTATTTATTATTTTCAAGTATCTGAAATAATTTCATTTTCATTATTTTTTTTTGTGGATATTGAAATATTTGATGATTCTTGTTCTTGTTCTTGTTCAATATCATTTTCAACTTCATATTCATCCTCATGATCTTCATCTTCACCTTCACCTTCATATTCATGATCTTCATCTTCATGATGTTCATATTCATCATTGTTTTCACTATCATGGCCATGTCCCTCCTTAATTCCTTCAATTGGAAGAGCTAGTTCATTTGTTAAATCATTATTTGATGGTGGATTAAATACAACACTTTCTTGTTTACTTTTACTAAATAAACCAATTGGTTTTATAGAATTTGGTCTTTTCTTTTTCTCTGATTGATTTCTATTTTTATTTTTATTTTTATTTTTATTTGAATTGGAATGGTCAGAACCATCAGAAGAATCATCATCATCATCATCACAATCTTTTTTATCCAATGAAAAACTTGATGATTTTGCAAATGTTTGATTTAATCCTAGACCTTGAGTTGTAATAAAATAAATTTTATCACCAAATAATAAACCTATACTAATGGCGGTAGTAGTTACAGAGCATATACAAATTATAGTCTCTAGAGATGCAATCGGTTGTGGTGATGATGCTGATGATGATGATGAAGATGGTGCAATTAATAATATTATAGTGAAAATACAAAATAAAATTATAAATACACTAGTAGTAATTGGTTTTGATTCATTAAATTCTTCAATATCAACCAATTTGATTTTAAATGAAATAAAACATGTACCTAATAATTTTAAACCATGGAATGCTAACAATATATACAATGCGATCGAACCTTGATCATTATTCGTACAAACATTTGTATATTGATAAAATGATGTTCCTATTATTCTAGACTCCGATTTAATATCACCCAAACCTTGCCATAATGCTAATATCAATACATCAACCACTAATATACCAGCTACCCATGGATACAATTTCCAATTTGTAATTGAACGTTTTCTTAATTTTTTATTATCAAATAATAACCAAACTCTCCAATTCTTTATCAATAAACTACCCAAGAAAATTGTATAACCAATACTTAATAGCCAAACTCTACCTTGACAAGTTTTATCTGTTGCTGGTTGTGAAAATAAAATACAACCAGTGAAAATAACTATACATCCAAATAAAATTAACAATAAAAATGATGGGCTTGATGATTTTAAAATTCTTGCATTTCTAAGTACTGTAATAAAAATCATTCCCAAAACACAAATAAATATACAAAATATTGATACACTTAGTATACTAATTTTAATTGAATTTGAATAACTATCAACCTATATTAATTAATAAATATTAATATGTAATCATATTATTATTATTATTAATATTATTATTATTATTATTATTATTATTATTATTATTATTATTATTATTATTATTAATATTATTATTATTATTATTATTATTATTAAAACTTACAAATTCTAATATTTCTTTATTATCAATAATTTTTATATTTGAAGCATTTAAAAGGTGTGAATTTGAGAATTGTTCATTTGTAATACAACCATTTGTTTGTTTTTGATTGTAGATATTATTAAATAAATTATTACATAAATGAGGGAAATAATAATTTGTTGAATGATTTTTTAGTTTATTTATTTCATCATTAATTTGTTTTTGATAAATTTTTGGAATGAAATTATAATTTATTATTGGTTCAATTTCTGGGGTAAAATTAGTTGTTCCATTTAATCTTGAAAAACTAGTTATATAAATTATATCATAATCTACCCAACTACCATTAATTATAGTATTGGTTATATCTATTAATAGTTGAGACCATTCTAATTTAAAAGAGAATGGAAATTTATCATTATAAATTTTTGAATATTCAAAACCTGTTAAACCCAATCCAATACCACCATTATCAATTACTGCCAATTGAATAGAATTATCATCTTGATCACTTCCAATGAAATCTACACCTTTTGAAATTAATAATTTCGAAATTTTATATGATATTTTTTTATTATTATTTTGATTATTAAAATTATTTGAGCATACTAAAAATGTAATATTTGGATTACTATTAATTGCTCCAATATAAAATGCGTTTGTTAATCTTTGATAATCTGTTTCAATATTTTTTGTTGAAATAAATCCAATTTTACCAGTCTTTGAAATTAAACTTGAAATGAATCCCAAATAATAAAAAGATAGGTCACTATTTATATTCAATATTTTCACTCTTGGTAAATCATCAGGTATTGGTCTTTCATTATCATTTCCTTTTATTAACCAAAATATTTCTTTATTTTTATACAAACGTGAATAATTAATTATAAAATTTGAATGTGAGTTAATTGTAGAAATTAAAAAATTGCTTCCTTTATTAATTGATTCAATAATTGCATTATTTATTGCCTAATATTATGTTTTGGGTGTGTGGTGTGAGAAATAAAAAAAATTAGTGAAAATATGAAAAAAAGCGAAAAAAAAAAAAAACAAAAACACTTACATTTTGATTATTTTCCAAATTAGTAAAAACAATTGAATTTATATTTAAATTTTTTTCAACTTGTGTCCTTGCATAATTAAACATATAATTAACTCCAATATCATTATAATCACCTGATAGTAACAATGATATTTTACAAATATTTTTGTTTGAAAGTGCACCAACAACACAGTTCAAAATTAAAATCAAAAAAAACACTTTTTTCATTTTTAATTCTATTATTTTAATATTAATTTTTATGGTTTGCTTAAAAGCATTGTATTTTTATTATTCATAATAAAAAAAACAAAAATGGTCTTGGTGTTATTATCAAAATAAAAAAAAAAAAATAAAAAAAAAAAATATTATTATTATATTATTATAAAATAAAATTTTAAATTTAAATTTTTTAAAAAAAAAAAAAACAAAAAAGTACAAAACAAAACAAAACAAAAAAAATTGGATTTGTCATTACAATAATATGTAAAGGTATTAAAATCCATTTTTTATCTTTTTGATTGGTTTAAATTTATTTTTGGCCAAAAAAATCAATTTCATGAAAAATTAATGAAAAAAAAAATAAAAAAAAAAATAAATAAAAAATTCTTTTTGTTTTTTTTGAAAAAAAAAGTGTATAAAAGATTATATATTTGATTACCCACCCTTTATTATTATTATTATTATTATTTTTATTATTTAATTTTATTTTATTTTTTAACCATGTATATATAAATTCTATAAAATTTTTTTTTTTATTTTTATTTTTTTTTTTTTTTTTTTTTTTATTAAAGGTTATTAGAATCAATTTCAACTTCACCGTTTAATTGATTTGATAATCTTTTTGATTGAATTACTGATACATTATTTTCTTCAATGTTTTCTTCTGGTTGTATGATATCTTCATTACTTCCAGCAATTTGTTCATCTTTTTCTTCATCAATTTGTTGAGTTTCATTTTCATCATCTTCAGTATCACTACTGAAATGAGCCAAAACACTTTGTTGAGTTACGACTATTGCTTTTTTACCATTTTCTTCTGATGATTCTGAATCATCTTCTTCGCCAGTTTTCTTTTTCTCTAATGATTGTGAGAAACTTGATGATTTTGAACTTGAAGCGAATGTTTGATTTAATGCGGCACCTTGAGTTATCATCTTGTAGAATTTACTGCCAAATAGTAATATTATACTAATTAAAGTTGTAACAATTGCACAAACACAAATTGTTGTAACTTGACTTGTAACTGATTGTGGTGATACCATTAATGGAATAACAATGAATAAACAAAATGTAATGATATAAACACTTGATGCGATTGGTTTTGATTCATTAAATTCATCAATATCTACAACTTTAATTTTAAATGAAATAAAACATGCCACTAGTAATTTAATACCATGAAATACCAATAATATATATAACGCAATTGAACCTTGATCATTACTTGAACAAACATTTGTATATTGATACTTTGTTAATGAATCAATACCAATTCTAGACTCTGATCTAATATTACCCAAACCTTGCCAAAATGCTAATATCAATACATCAGCAGCTAATATACCAGCTACCCATGGATACAATTTCCAATTTGTTATTGAACGTTTCTTTAATTTTGGATTATCAAATAGTAACCAAATTCTCCAATTCTTTACTAATAAACTACCCAAGAAAATAGTGTAACCAATACTTAATAACCAAACTCTTGCTCTACAAGTTCCTTCATTTGGTGATTGTGAAAATATAATACAACCAATAAATATTAAAATACACCCCATTAAAATTAAAAATAAAAATGCAGGACTTGCTGATTTTATAATTCTTGCAGTTCTAAATACCAATACTATAATAATTGATATAATACATAAAAATATACAAATTGATGATGTAATTGTAATACCCAATTTCATTGAACTTGAATAATCAACCTATTATAATATAAATAAAAAAAATTTAATTATTATTTGTTTTTTTTTTTTTTTTTTTTTTTTTCACAAAACTTACAAATTCAATTGGAATTGTATAAGTTCCAAAACTAATTGTTTTTGAATATTTATCACCTTTTAAAACTTGTTGATTTTTTTCAAATTCATTATATGAAATACAACCATTAACATCTAATTTATATCCGAGGTCAATGTACATTGGATTACATCTAAATGGGTTGAAATCATCATTTTTTAAAATTTCAATTTCATTATTTACTAAATCTCTAATTGATTGTGGTACAAGATAACTATATTCATCAAATAATAATGAACCACCAGGATTTAATGAAGTTTTATAGTAATCACTGTCTGGCCAAGTATCATTTATGACATGAGAAGCATATTTTACAAATACATCAGTCCAATCGGTGATATAGGATAAACCGATATTTGCACTACCATAAATTAAACGAGTTGGATAACCAGTTACACCTAATCCTAGACTACCACTATCAATAACTGCTTTTTGAACAGACATATCATCTTGAGACATACCAAGGAAATCAGCACCATTTGAAATTAACATCTCTGCCGCTTTATATGCAACCTCTGGGTTAAACCAGGAACCAGTGAATGTTGTCACAAAAGTAATGTTTGATCTTGCTTCTTTTGCACCCAAATAAAATGCATTACCATTTGATGCTATATATGCACCGGGGCTTACAAATCCAACAACTCCGGTTTTTGACATTTTACCAGCGAAATAACCAAGTGTGAAATGAGCACGATCAGTATTAAAATCCAAAACTGCAACTTTTGGTAAATAATCAACTGGTCTTGCAGATGTTTTTATAATCCAATAGATATCGGAATCTTTATATAGTTTAGCATATTTGAGTCCCATTTCAGTTTGACCACTTGATGCAACAACAATTAAATTTGCGCCTTGAGCAATAGCATCTTTAAATGAAGCTTCGGAAAGTTCTTCAGATTCATCCAAATTTTTATAATATAATGAAAAATCAGATAATTTTAATATTGATTCTGCCTTTACTCTTGCTTCATTAAATTGATAATTATATCCAAGATCTGAAAAGTCACCACTTAATAATACAGCTATTTTACAATTTTTTGATTTAACAAATTTTGAATAATTAAAAAAAATTAAAATTAAAAGAATAATTGAAATTAAATTTTTCATTTTATTTGAACTTTTTTTTTTTTTTTTATATATATTTAAATTCTTTTATTTTTAATTTATTTTTATTATATTTATTTTTAGTTTTATATAAAATGATTTTGATTTTTAAAAGAATGTTTATTTTAGTTTTTTAAAAATTAAAAAAAAAAAAAAAAAAAAAAAAAAATTTTTAATATTGTAATGATACAAATTTAATTTTATCAGAAATTTATATCTTTTAAAAATTATATAAATAATTTCTATTTATAAAACAAAGGGAAGTAAAAAAAAATAAAAGAAAAAAAGAAAAATAAAAAATAAAAAAAGACTAAGGTTATTTTTTTTTTTTTTTTTTTTTTTTGCTATGCAAAAACTATTAAGAACAAATATTAAAAAAAAAAAAAATTAGCAAATTTCTTTTTGCAGCGACAAACGAATTACATCTCTCTGCTGTGATTAAAAAATTGTAATGACTTGATTGGGTGAGCAAAATTTTAAAGTCCCCAATAAATTTGAAATTCAATCAATTTGATCATAGCAGTTTAAAAAACTGTTTTTGTATTTGCCAAACGTAATTTTGAAAAATCTCGAAATAATTCAAAAAAAAAATTTGTCTAAAAAATTAAAAAATATCTAATCTTGATTGGTTTTCTCAAAAACTTATCGTCGAAAATAAAAAAAAAAATAAAAAAAAAAAAAATTCTTAAAAACTATTATTATAACAGAGTTTTTGTTTTTAAATTTTTTTTTTTTTTTTTAAAAAAAAAACAAACTTTTTGATTTTTATTATTTTCCAACCTAAATTCGTTCAAAAAAATATCTTTTTTTTTTTTTAACATATCATATGAGACAAAAAAAAAAAAAAAAAACAGTTTTCGGCCTTTGGTTCGAATAAACTGTTTAAAATATCATAATAAAAATAATTAAAAAAAAACGAAAACAAAAAAAAAAAAAAAAGAAGAAAATAAAAAATAGATAAAAATAAAACAATTTATTATTTTTAAAAAAAAAAAAAAAAAATTAATACTATATATTGTTTTATTATTTTTTTGGTTCTATAAAAATTTCTTCACTTTTTTTTTTTTTTTTTTTTATAATTATACATCATCTGGATCGATTTCAGATTGATTAAAATTTTTTGATAATCTTTTCTTTTGTATTATTGATTGATTTTCATTATCTTTTTCTAAATTTTCATCTTTTTCTAAATTTTCATCTTTTTCTAAATTTTCATCTTTTTCCAACTTTTCTACTTTTTGACAATCTTCAACTATATTATTTTGATTATTTTGATTATTTTCAATTTCATTTTCATCATTTTGATTTTCTAAATCAAGTTTTGAATCTTGTTCAGCACTTGTACAACTATCACTACTGAAATGAGCTAATCTCGAATGATTATGTTGAAGATTAGGAATTTCACTATTTGAATAGTTTTTAATTTGTGGTAATTTCTCTTCAGATTCATCAGAATCTTCAAATTCTAAACCATTTGATTTTGATTTTTGTTTCTCTAATGAAAGTGAGAAACTTGATGATTTTGTATTTGTTGCAAATGTTTGATTCAATGCAAGACCTTGTGTTGCCATCATATAAAACTTACTACCAAACAATAGTGATATACTAATTAAAGTTGTAACAATTGCACATACTACAATGGTTATCACTTGACTTGCAACTGATTGTGGTGATACCATTAATGGAATAACAATGAATAAACAAAATGTAATGATATAAATACTCGATGCGATTGGTTTTGATTCATTAAATTCTTCAATATCAACAGCTTTGATTTTAAATGAAATAAAACATGCTGCCAATAATTTAATACCATGAAAAACCAATAATATATATAACGCAACTGAACCTTGATCATTACTTGAACAAACATTAGCATATTGATACTTTGTTAATGAATCAATACCAATTCTAGATTCTGATCTTATATCACCCAAACCTTGCCATAATGCTAAAATCAATACATCAGCAGCTAATATACCAGCTACAAATGGATACAATTTCCAATTTGTTATTGAACGTTTCTTTAATTTTGGATTATCAAATAGTAACCAAATTCTCCAATTCTTTACTAACAAACTACCCAAGAAAATTGTATAACCAATACTTAATAACCAAACTCTAGCACCACAAATACCATCAGTTGGTGATAGTGAAAATATAATACAACCAGAAAAAATAATAATACAACCAAATAAAATCAATAAACAAAATATTGGACTTGCTGATTTAATTATTTTTGCATGTCTAAACATTATTACTAACACCATTGATATAATACAAAACAAAATACAAAATCCAGAAACAATTGTTAATCCAAGTTTCATTGAATTTGAATAATCAACCTATATCATAAAATTAAAATAAAAAATATTAATATTTCAAATTTAATATTGTTTTTATTTTAATTTTTCACACTTACAAATTCAATTGGAATTGTATATAAACCAAGATTAATAGTTTTTGAAATATCAGTACCTTTTAATAATAATTTAGTATTTTTAAATTCCATATCATTTGCACAACCATTTGAATCAAAATTTAAATTAATTTGACTATACATTGGATTACATCTAAATGGTTGATAGGAACTATTTTTTAATTTTTCAATTTCAAGAGAAACAAGTTTTTGAACTTCAGATGGAACACGATAACTAAATGTATCGAATAGCAAAGAACCACCCTCAGCTAATGTTGTATAGTAGTCAGTGTATTCTGGCCAGGTATCATTTAAGATATGGCCAGCGTATTTAATGAAAACATCACTCCAATCTGTGATATAGGAAAGAGCGATATCACTACCCCAAATTAAACGATTTGAAAAACCGGTAATGCCCAATGCCATTTTACCACTATCCATCAACGCCTTTTGAACAGACATATCATCTTGTGACATACCGATGAAATCTGCTCCATTGGAAATTAACATTTGTGATGCTTTATATGCAACCTCTGGATTATACCATGAGCCAGTGTATGCATTTAAAAATGTTACATTTTTTCTTGATGCCAATGCACCCAAATAAAAACTATTGGAATTGGCAAGTGCCAATATTTGAGGACCTGGCGAAATAAACCCAACTGTACCACTGGTTGTTAAATATCCAGATACAAGACCAAGTGTATAATGTAAAAGATGAGTATTAAAATTTATAACAGCAACTTTTGGTAAATCATCTGGAACCGGTCTGCCTCTACCTCTAATTAACCAATAGATATCTTTATCTCTATGTAATCTTGCATATTCATAACCGATACTTGTATGAACACTTGATGAAATGACAATGAAATTTGCACCTTTTTTAATTGAATCTTCAATTGCTTGTTTGGCCAAATCAATTGATACTTCAAGATTTTTATAACACAACGACATCTCCAAATTCAACGCTGATTCTGCTTTAATTCTCGCATTATTCATTTGATAATTATATCCCATATCACTCCAATCACCACTTAATAATACTGATATTTTACATTGTTTTAATGAATTTATATATTTTAAATTAAATAAAAATGTAATAAATAAAATAATTAAAAATTTTAATTTATTCATTTTATTTTTATTTTTATTTTTATTTTATGAATTTATAATTATTTTATTTTATTTTTTTTTTTTTTTTTTTTTTTTTTTTTTTTTTTTTTTTTTTTTTTTTTTTTTTATTACAGGTATAAATTCTACAATTACAGTTATTATTATGTTAAATTTTCAATTGTGTATCAAATTAAATTAAAAAGAAAAAAAAAAATAAAAAAATAAAAATGAAGGTTAGTTAAAAATATTTATTAGACAAAAAAAACAAAAAAATAAAGCAAATACTTCATTAACAAATTTTTTAAAAAGAACGAGCAAAATCTCGTCTTTCTTGTGATATCATTTCTATTGCCAATTATTTATATAATGGGGTTTTTTGATTTTTTTTTTCCTTTTCTGACCAATCAAAAATTGATTACAAAATCTTTGTTTGCAGATTGATTTGACTATTTTTTTTTTTTATTTTTTTTTTTTTTTTAATTTTTTTTTTTTGATTATTTTTGATTATTTTTGATTATTTTTTTTTTTTTTTTTGATTTTTTTGATTTTTTTTTGCCAGATTAAATCAATTCTTATAACAAGATTGCTAATGAAAAAAAAAAAAAAAAAAAAAAAAATTAATAAAAAAAAAAAAATTTAAAAAAAAATTAAAAATAAAAATAAATAAAAAATAAAAATAAAAAAAATCCTATCGAGTCCAAACCAATGGTTGGCCGAGAAAAATAATTCATGGTCTGTTTGGTATGAAATTTCTAAAATGTTCAATCATTATTAAACAACGTTTGGCACAAGTGGATATTGATTATTCACCCAAAAAGATACTTTATTTCCATTTTTTTTTTTATTCTTTTTATTTTTATTTTTTTTTTTTATTTTTTTTATTTTTTTTTTTTATTAAACAACAAATAAATATTGTAATAATCTGTAATTGGTGCATTTTCAAAAATAAAACATTACCCAATCATAGATTTTTTTTTAAAAAATTTTTTTTTTTTTTTTTAAGAAACCTTTTTATTATTATTTTTTTTGTAACGGTTTTTTTTTTTTTGGGAATGGTTTTTTTTTTTTTATTAAATTAGATTTAAAGGACAATGACAAACAATTTCTTTTATTAAAAAGTAACTTGTAAATAAATTTTTATAAAAAAAAAAAAAATATAAATAATAAAAAAAAAAATAAAATAAAATAAATGGTGGTCGAATTAAAATATTTTAGTAAATCTGAAATTAAATTTTAAGTTTTTTAAAAAAAAAATGGTTTTAATAATTTATTTAAACCTTTTTTTTCTTCATTTTATTGGATAATAAATAACATTTAAATAGTAATAAATACAAAATTTACACCACCAAAAAAAAAATTAAAAAAAACAGAAAATCCACTACTTTTTCTATAAATAATAATTTTTTAAAAAAAAAAAAAATATATATATATATATTAATAACACAAACCACACCACCACAACCAATAGTTTAATTTACAATAAATTTTTTTTATTTTTTTATTTTTTTATTATTTTTTTTATAAATAATTTCTTCTTCTTTATTTTAAATTTTCTTTCTTATTATTTAATTATAATTATTATTATTATTAAAAATAAAAATTTTTTAAAACTTTTTTTTTTTTTTTTTTTTTTTATTACAAATGAAATCAATTCAAAAATTACAAAAAACATGGTTAATTTCTGGAAGTTCAAAAGGTTTAGGATTCTCTTTATTAATAAAATTATTAAAATCTGGTTTTAATGTTGCAGCATTTACAAGAAATAAAGAAACTATTGAACAATCCATTATTGAATTTGAAAATGATGAAAATGATGAAATCAAAATTGATAAAACCAATTTATTAATAATACAAGTTGATATAACTGATAATGAAAATGTAAAGAAATCAATTGATCAAGTTATTGAAAGATTTGGAAGTATTGATGTTGTTACCAATTGCGCAGGGTATGGATTATTTGGAGCATTTGAATATTGTAGTGAACAAGAAGTGTTTAAACAATTCCAAGTGAACCTTTTTGGTACTTTTAATGTTGTAAGAAATTCAATACCACATTTAAGAAATAATAGTAATAATACACTTGGACCTAGAATCTACAACATATCATCCATATGTGGATTCTTTTCATCATTTGCTGGAATATCAATGTACAATTCGTCAAAATCAGCAATTGATGGATTTTCAGATAGTTTGAATGCAGAATTACGGGAAAAGAATATACATGTCACTGTTGTGAATATCGGTGGTTTGAGAACATCGTTTTTGAAAGCAAATGGTGATAGTGTTTTGGCAAAGGATAATGACAGGGATACCTATAGAAGTGCAACAGATATCATTGATAAACATTTCAATGAAATCAATGGTAATCAATTAGGTGATCCAAATAAAGTTGCAGATATCTTAATTTCAATGGCTATTAATAATACAGAACCTCCAATGCATTTATTCTTAGGTTCAGATTCAATTTGTTTAGCTCAATTAAAATTAAAATTATTATCTGAAGAAATTGAAAAATATAAATCATTATCAACTTCAATTGATTTTAATAATTCTAAACCATTTGAACTAAGTCATTATATATCTTCAAAAAAATAATAAAAATAATGAAAATAATAATACTAATAATAATAATAATATAAAATAAAATAAAAATAAATTATTCATTTATTTCTTAAAAAAAATTTCGTGTGATACCACGAATTGTGGGTGGGAAATTTATGAATTAATATCTTTATTTCCGAGGTTTGTTTTATTTTCTCCAAATAAAAAAAAAAAACCTAAAAATATTATTTTTTTTTTTATTTTATTTTTTTTTTTTTTTTTAAATTTTTTTTTTTTTATGACAAAAAAATTAGATATTTTACTGTAAAAAAAAAACACAACACTGGTTTTTTTTTTTTTTTTTTTTAAATTCGATCAGTATTGTATATATATTTAACAAGTTGTTCTCGCAACAATTTAACCAACTTTTGTATAATAGTAAAAAAAAAAAAAAAAAAAAAAAAAAAAAAAGCAATATTTCTTAATATAATAATAATAATAAATAATATAAAAATATAAACAAATATAAATATAAATTATATAATATACATATATACATGAAATAAATTTAATAATAATAATAAAAATTATATAAATATAGATAAAAAACAATAAAACAATAAAATAAAAAATAAAAATAAAAATAAAACAACTAAATATAGATATAAAAATAAAAATAAAAAAAATAAAAAATAAAAAATAAAAAATAAAAAATAAAAAATAAAAATGGAGCAATATGAAGATAAATCAGGTCTATTATTAGTTCAACTAAATCAATTATCAGATAATAGATCAAAGAAAGTATTACAGGGTTTCGTTAAAGATGTTTTAACTTATGAAAAATCAAAAATTGGTACTCAACTCACAGATAGCGAAACTGAATTAGGAGTATCTAAATCATTAGTACAATCATCAAAACAACAAAATATATCATCAACTTATTTCCTAGATTTATGTAATAAACATATAATAAATTCAGAATTTACAAGTAGTTATTTATATTAAATATGGAAAAAAAAAAAAAAATTGACAAAAAAAAAAGTAAGTAAAAAAAGAAAGAATTAATAATGTAAAAAAGAAGTCTTCTTTTATCTTTTAAACCTCTTTTTTTTTTTTTTTTTTTCTATTTATTTATATTATATATATATATTTTTTTTTTTTTTTATTTTCTATTAATCAAGATTTTTTTTTTTTTTTTTTTTTTTTTTTTTTTTTTTTTTTTTTTTTTTTTTTTTTTTTTTTTTTTTTTTTTTTTTGATGTGCGATTCTATTTTTAAATACATTAAAAATAATAACACTAAACTCAAAATTATGAATCATTTGTTACATCATAATAAATTATATATATCACTATCAATATATCTTTCTATATAATCGTATTAATAAAAAAACAATAAGGAAAACATAAAAAAAAATACCATATAAAAATTATAGTGGTTGTATTTTCATCGAGATTAAAAAAAAAAAAAAAAATTAAAAAAAAATTAAAAAATAAAAAAAAAAAATTAACATCTTAAATCTTAAAATCAATCACATTCACACCCTAACAATAACAACAACAACATATATACCAACATTTCAAAATATTCGCTCACACACAATAAACACCACATTCACACAATTAGCCCACAAACACAATAAACTCCATAAACATTGATTTAACAAAGAAGTTGGATTTTTCTTTTTTTTTTTTTTCTTTTTTTTAAAAAAAAAATATTGTGGGTGTTGTGTGTTTGTGTTTGACAATAAGGTTTTATGTTTTTCTTTTTTTTTTTTTTTTTTTTTAATAATTCCACATTAACCAACTCAAAATTTACTATTTTAATTCAACTCACACACACATTCCACACCAAAAGTAATATAACTCCTTATCATTATCATTTTTTTTATTTTTTTATTTTTTTTTTTTATTTTTTTTATTTTTATTTTTTTTTTTTTTGTTAAATTTTGTTTTTTTATTTTTTTATATTCTTTTTTTTTTATTCATTTTTTTTTTTTTCCATACAATTTTTTTTTTTTTTTCTTTTACCATCAACAACACCATCAACTACAATAACTGCATTGTAAATATTTTTGTTTATTTTAAATCCATCACCCAATTTTAAAAAAAAAAAAAAAAAAAAACTTATAGTTTTTTATTTTTTTTTTTTGGTTTTTTTTTTTTGGTTTTTTTTCCATCATTTGTTTTTTTTCTTGAATAATCTATTTTTTTCAATCAAAAAAAAAAAAAAAAAAAACAATAATGATAATGGTAAAAAAAAAAAAAAAAAAAAAACAACCAAACAAAAAAAAAAACAAAAAAAAACCAATACCACCACCACATACTGATAAAATTTTTATATAATACTTCAATTTTTATTTTTAATCTTTGTTTTTATTCTATATTTAAATTTTTTAAATTTTTTATTTTATTTTTATTTTTTTTTTCAAAAACAACTTGTATTTCTAATATTAAAATAATTTTACCAAAAAAAAATAAAAAAAAATAAAAAAAAAAATTATTTAAATTAAATTATTATTTTTTTTTTTTTTTTAGATCAACCTAGCATTTTATGGAAAATTGTGGAATATATTATTAGTGAATTGAATTATTTAGATAGAATTTTAGATTCGTATCAAGAGAAAAAAGAAAATACAAAAATATTGGGATCTACCTCCATAAGACTTGAGGAAATATCTTATTTATTATCTTATATACAATCATCACCAAAAATGCATACAGGAGAATACGTAAGTGTTGGATTTTTTTATTTTTTTTTTTTCTATATTAAAATATTTATTTTTATTATTATTATTTTTTTATATTTTTATATTTTTTTTTTTTTATTATAAACATATATAAATACAAAAACAATTGTCCCCCCTCATCAACACCACCACTACCACCAACACCACCACATTTAATTGAAATTTTATTTTAAAAATCAAATTATTACTTTTTTTTTTTATTTGATTAAAATTTTTTTTTATTTTTATTTATTTTTTTATTTTTTAACTTAAAACTTTTATTATTATTTATTTTTATTTATTTTTCCACAAAAACATTGTATTATCATAATTTTTATTTATTTTTTTATTTTTATTTTTATTTTCACCTTATTAATTAATTTATTTTAATTTATTTTAAAATTTTTAATTATTTATTTTTTTAATTAATTTTTTTTATTATTTATTTTTATTTAAATCTACAATATTTTTTTATTTTTTTAATTTTTTTTTCGTTATTATCTTTTATTTTTTTATTTTCTAAACACATTTGGAAAAAAAAAAAATAAATAAAAAACTAAACAAAAAACCATATTAACCATGAAAATTAAATTATTTATTAAAAAAAAAAAAAAATTTAATTATAATCATCGACATTATTATTATCATCATCAACAACAACAACAACAACAACAACAACAACAAATACAACAACCACAAATACAACAACAACAAATACAACAAAAATTACAGTCAGAATTATTAATCGGTATTAATGGACATATGAAAAAGATAACGTTAAAATTAAAGAATAATTTAGAAGAGGATCAATATTCAAATTGTGTAAAATATGGGTGGATTGAGAAAAGATGTGGTAAAAATCAATCATTTAGTTCATGGAAAAGAATGTGGTTTATATTAAAAGATAGTAAACTTACATATTATATTAAAGAAAAGAATTTAAAGAAAAGATCATCAACAATTGGTAGTACTCAAGAATTTTTTAAACAACAACATGGAATAGATAATAATAATTGTACAAATAGTAATAGTAATAATAATAATAATAACTCTGATTTGATTCACTTATCAGCACCTTCATTATCATCATCAACATCATCAACAATATCACCAATAAGCTCATCATCATCATTAACAACTACAACAACTACTACAACAACAACTACAAATGCAAACACAAATAATGGATTATCAGATTCAATAAATCATGTATATTTAGAAGGTGAACTTGGTAAAAAGAAAGAAGGTAAAGGATGGAAAGTTAGATGGATGAAACTATTGGAACATTCATTAGTTTATTATAAATCATCAAAAGATAAAGAACCATTGGGTATAGTTAATTTGAATGAGTGTCAAGATTGTGAAGTTAATAAAGAATCATCGAATAAATTCGTTGTTGTACATTCAAGTAATCGATACTATTTTAAAACCAATACAAAACAAGAACTCACTCAATGGGTTAAATCCGTTAAATCTAGAATACCTTCAATCAATCAAACAAAGATGGATTTAGATCAATTCCAATTAAAAGGTGTCATAGAATTTAATAGTATACAACAAATCGCTGAAACTTTCAAATTTAATAGTCAACCAAATTGTCTAACAATTACAACTGATGAAAAAGCATATTATCTATCATTCGATTCAAATAAAGATAAACTGGATTGGTTAAATCAATTGAATTTAACTATAAATAAATTTAAAGGTGGTTTCAATAGTGGTGGTGGTTCAAATAATTCTTCACCATCATCTTTACAATCACAACAAGCTAAGGAGAGTGGTAATGGTGGTAGTTTAAGTCCAAATATACTTGGTAACTTTAAATCATCTATTAAACCATGGAGATTCTCATCTTCACCTTCTCAAGGTCGTGTTTCAATTGGAGGTGGTGGTGATAGATCATCAACTCAAGTTAAATTTGTTGATAATCCTTTATCAAAAAGTTCAAATAAAGAGGAGTTTGATGGTGGTGAATATGGTTCACAAATTTTACCAAGAAAATCAACAATCATTGGTCCAAATGGTGGTGTTAAAGTTAGTACAAGTGGTGCTGTTGAATTATCACCAGTTTTAATTTCAAGTAATAATAACAATAATAATACAATAAGTTCAAGTGGTAATTCAATACCAACTTGTTTAAGTGATTTAATTAATGAATCAAGTGATAATGAAGATGGTGATGATTTAAAGATGATGATACCAGAATCATTAAAGAATGAAATGATGAGAAGATCAGCAATTAGTTCATTGAAAAATTTTAAGTTGGAAATTTTTATTTGGTCAAATCATCAAGAGGTTTTCACATTTCTTTTCTCTGATTCAGTGTTGGTAGATCAAGTTAAAGCATTTGCTTTTAAAAAGATACCTTCATTAGCAAATTTATCAGTATTGGATTATAGATTAGGTATTGATGAAGATACACTATTGGAAGTGGAATTCTTAAAGTTTATATATAGTCATACAATGGTTGAATTGGCATTAAAGACTTGTGGTATCGTAAAGATTGGTATTTTCCATCATCGTAAGGATAGAAGAGTTAAAGAGAAATTATATTCAGATAAATTCTATGGTCATCTTTTATCACAATCACCAGATGGTCGTAAAGGTAATGGTGTTGGTATTGGTGGTAATGGTATACCTATTGAGTATTCAAGAAGTGAACCAAATCTTCAATCATGTCTATCATCTTCACCTTCAACTAGAGAAACTATGGTACCATCTTCACCATCATCACATCAATTAATAACACCACCACCATCATTAAAACAATATGAACAACAATTATCATCATCATCATCATCATCGTCACAACAACTACAACTACAACTACAACAACAAGAACAAGAACAACTATTACAAGAACAACCAGAAGCTGAACAATCACAACCAGAACCACAACCACAATTAGAACCAGAATCAGAAATAGAGATTGAAGAATTAGAACAACCAATTGAAGAACTATTGAATATTTCAACTACACCAATATCAATACGTAGTAATTCAATTTTATCAAGTTCAACATCTGCATCATCATCACCATCTTCAACACCATCATTGACACCAGTAATTGAAAGACAACAAAAAATGTCAGCAGCAGGTTGGCATAGTGTTAATCCAAGTGTAACATTGAATCAACGTAGACAATTGATTAGTGGTTGTCCAGGTTGGAATATTGAAGTATCGAATCCAACTTCAACATTCACCAGTCAAGGTTTCAAACCAAAATTCGATAAACAAGAGCATGGATTCTATAGACGTTATAATTTCGATGGTACAAGTACGGTTCAAAGCTTTTTAGGTGTAGATATGAAAATGGGACCATTGGCATTCAGTTTGGCAAAAGATGCCAATGATAACTATCGTGGTGTACTTCATACAAAACATGGCGCAAAGACAATTAGTGAAGATTCTAAAAATATCGTTGGTATTTTAAATCTCCTTTCATTGAGTAAAAAAGTAAAGACAAAGAAAGTGGTCTCCCATTTAATTGGATTATTGGATCCATCGATCGATGCAAAACTTTTAAATTTAGCTTCAAATCAATCAGAGTTACAAAAAGAACTCTTATCATTTGAGGAACGTCAAACCACAAGTGGTTTTAAATTTGGTATGGTCTATTGCAGACATGGTCAAGTCACAGACGATGAAATCTTCTCCAATAAACAAGGTAGTCCAGAGTGGGACGAGTTCTTATCATTGATTGGTGACAAGATTGAATTGGTCGGTTGGCCACATTATAGTGCTGGTTTGGATGTTAAATTCAATTCAACAGGTACTCACTCTCTATACACCGATTATCATGGAAATGAAGTTATGTTCCATGTTTCAACAATGTTACCTTTCTCCACTACCGATTATCAACAAATTGAAAGAAAACGTCAAGTTGGCAATGATATTTGTGTTGTCATCTTTAATGATGGTACTCTCTCTTATATGCCAAATACAATCACTTCTCAATTCAATCATGTTATCATTCTTGTTCAATACGATAAACAAAACAATGGTTATAAAGTTTCAATGGCTTGTAAAGATGGTGTTAAATCACCTTTCGAACCCCTATCTCCAAATAATTTAATTAAAAAATCTGATATTAAAGATTTCATTTTAACTAAATTAATTAATGGTGAATTGGCTTCATTACAAGCTCCTGTATTTGCTTCAAAAATTACTAGAACTAGAGAATCTTTATTAAATTATTATATTTCTCAATTTTTATAAAAAAAAAAAATAAAAAAATAAAAAAAAAAAAAATAAAATAAAACAAAATAAAATCAATTCAATTCAAATCAAATTAAATCAAATCAAATATCAAAAATTAAAAATTAAAAATCAAAAAAAAAAAAAACTAAAAACATATAATGGTGTAATAACAATTCCAAAAAAAAAAAAAAAAAAAAAAAAATACCAATTATTACTTAATATGATAAGGTAATAAAATTATTTAAATTTATAAAATTATATTTATTAATATAAAAATTTATTTTGTGTATTATTTTATTTTTTTTTGATATTTTTACAAATTATTTTAAAGATTCTTGAGTTTATTTAAATTCTTTTTTTATTAAATTGAAAATATTTCCAAAAGTAATAATATAATCTTAATTAAAAAAAACATATCACAAAAAAAAAAAAATTATTTTAAAATAAAACTGGATTTCCTCTCTTTTAATTGGAAAAATTAAAAAAATAAAAATTAATAAATAATTATTATTAAATTGGAAATAATTTTATTTATTTTTCGATCGTTATTAGAAAAAAATAATTTTGATGAATTCAGATATTTTTTTTTGATTTTTTTAATTTAATTTTTATTTATTTTTTTTTTTTTTTTTTTCATGAAAAAAACATTTTTATTTTTTTTTTTTTTCAAATTAGATATTATCCACAAAAACACACCACACACCTAATATTTTTTATTTATTTATTTAATTTAATTTATTTATTTATTTATTTTTTACAGTACAATATCAAAGATTTAAAAAATAAAATAAAACAAAATAAAATAAAATAAAATAAAATAAAATAAAATAAAATAAAATAAAATAAAATAAAATAAAATAAAATAAAATAAAATAAATTTATGTAATATACCATATGGCTACATTGGATCTTTGTAATAATGAACATCTAAATGAAACAGAATCAGCAGATGAAGAAGATGATCAATTACAAACACCCATAAAAACCGTAGTGACTTTAAAATTTAAAGAAAATCCAGATTCAACCTCTCCAATACAAGTATTTCAATTAAATATAGGTTCAAATATTATTGGTAGAGGTTCACCTTCTTTTTTAAATGATATAAAAATTAGGTATGTTTTAAAAAAAATCAACAAAAACAACGACAACAACAACAACAACAACAACAACAACAACAACAACAACAACAATAATAACAATAACTAATAATATTTATGAATGTGTGTAAATAAATAATTAATCATTATGTACATACACATATATATTTATTATTTATTATTATTATTATTATTATTATTATTATTATTATTATTATTATTATTATTATTATTATTATTATTATTATTATTATTATTATTATTATTATTATTATTATTATTATTATTATTATTAAAAATAGTCGAAGACATGCAGAGATAATAGTATCAGCAGAAGTTGGAAATGTTACATTTAATCAGTTAGGACAAAACCATAGTACATTGTATAGAAAAGATCAAACACCAATTAAAATGGTTAGAGGTATTTCAAATCAACTATTAGATGATGATTTAATTTCACTATATGATGGATCAATACCATTTTCAATTCATATTGAAAGAGATAATCAATTTATGTCAGTTTGTGAAGGTAATTTTATATTAACTCAAGATGCAGCCGATACTAATTATCATATTAATTCTCCAACTAAAACTATAACTACAACCTCAACTACAACTACAACTACTGAAACTCTAATAAAAAATATTGATAATAATAATAATAATAATAATAATAATAATAATAATAATAATAATAATAATAATAATAATAATAATAATAATAATAATAATAATAATAATAATAATAATAATAATAATAATAATAATAATAATAATAATAATAATAATAATAATAATAATAATAATAATAATAATTCAATTTTATCAAAAAGATCAAGAGATAATGAAAATAATCATAATCATCAATATATTCATCATGATAAAACACCCTTAACACTACAACAACAACAACAATTACAAAATCAACAACAATTACATCAACAACAACAACAACAATTACAATATGAACAATTACAACAATTACAACAATTACAGCAGCATCAACAACAACAGCAGCATCAACAACAACAACAACAACAACAACAACAACAACAACAACAACAACAACAACAACAACAACAACAATTTAAAAAACATAAAAGAGAAAATACACCAGTTATAGTTGAAGATTCATTAAAATTAAATATTCAAGAAAATGAATTATTATTTATTAAAAAAATAGGATCAGGAGCATGTGGTGAAGTTTGTCAATATGAATGGAAGGGTACACCGGTTGCAGTGAAAACTATATTTAAATCATTGTTAAGAAAAGATAAGAAGGAAGAATTTGAAAAAGAGGTATCAATATTGAAATGTTTAAGACACCCAAATGTTGTATTATTTATGGGAACATGTTTATTAAATGGTAATTTAGCAATCATTACAGAATATTTAAATCGTGGTTCACTACGTGATGTATTGACTACAATGAATAAATCAGAACTATCGCTATCAGTTAAAGTTAAAATGCTGATTGATGTAGCACAGGGTATGAATTATCTTCATACTTATTCGCCACCTATAATTCACAGGGATTTGAAATCGTTGAATCTATTAGTTGATAATAATTTCAATGTGAAAGTATCAGATTTCGGGCTAAGTAGATTCATCAGTGGTGGTATCGGCAGTTCGGCTAAAACTTTTTGTGGTACACTCTCTTGGATTGCGCCAGAGGTGTTCAATGGCAGTGGGTACACTACAAAAGTTGATGTCTATAGTTTTGGTATAGTTCTTTGGGAAATTCTAACTCATAAACAACCATCAGGTAATATCTCTGCCACTTCATTAGGTCATCCAGAATTACCATCAAATTGTCCACAATCTTTCTCTGACCTAATTAAAGAATGTTGTAATAGAAATCCTGATCAAAGACCAAACTTTTCTCAAATTTTATTAAAATTAAAACTAATGTATAATCAAATAAATAATAATAATAATAATAATAAAATAGATTCTTCAAGTTTTCATAATAATAATAACAATTGTAGTTATAATAATAGTAATGATAATAATGGTATTTTAGTAACTGGTGGTGTAGGTGGTAATGTTAGTGGTAATGTTGAATCAAATAATAATAATAATAATAATACTTTAAATGGTGCAGGTAATGTTATAATTTTAAATGAAATTAAAGATTTTACAATTCAACCAAATGAAATTACAAATATAAAAACGATTATTGTAAAAGATTCTTATTCAATACTAGAAGGACAATATAAAGGTAAATTAGTATCAATTAAACAAATCAATGGTAGTATCAATGATTTTGAAATGAAACAGTTAGGAGTTTTAGCATCAATTAAATCACCACTTGCTGTAAGATTCATTGGTGTGGTTTTCAATACTGATGAATACGCAATCATTAGTGAACATGTTGGTAATAATGGTAGTTTATTAACATTAATGCAAAATCATTCAAATCAATTAAATTGGTCAAATACAATAGATTTAGCTATTCAAATAACTCAATCAATTCAATATTTACATAAACACCAACCACCAATTTTACATAGAAATATTACAAGTGATTGTTTTTTATTATCTAGTTTAAATAATAATAGTAATCAAAATAATAATAATAATAATAATAATAATAATAATAATAATAATAATAATAATAATAATAATAATAATAATAAAAAAAATGATGGTGGTGATGATAATGGTGAAAATACAAATACAACTACAACTACAACAACTACTACTACTACTGCAACAAATATTACAAATGAATTAAATATTAATGAAATTAAAATTAAAGTTCATGATTTTGGATTATCAAGATTTAATACTCAAGAGAATGAAGAATCATTAAAAGAGATTAAAGGAAACTTTTTATATTCACCACCAGAGTTATTATCATTGAATACTTATTCAAACAAATCTGATATCTATAGTTTATCAATTGTTTTATATGAATTGTTTGAAACTTGTTTAACTAAAACTTATAAAAAACCATACCATGAAGTTACCTTGGATTTTGATTTTCAAATTATTCATAAAACTAGTAAATTGGTAATTATTATTTAATTAATTGGAAATTAAATATAAAAATTAAAAAAACAAAAAAATAAAAATATACTAACGTTTAATTATTTTTTAAAAAAAAAAAAAAAAAAAAAAAAAAAAATAGAATTTAAGACCAACAATAAGTAATAATATGCCAAATGAAATTTCAAAGATATTACAACAAGGTTGGTTTTCTGATTCTGTTCTAAGGCCAAGTTTAGATACAATTATTAAAGAATTACTAATTTGTAAAAAGAATCTTTGTTAAAATCCAAACAAGAATAAAAATAAAATAAAATCTTTCTAGGGAAAAAAAAAAAATGAAAGAAATAAAATTTTTATACACTTTTTTTTTATTTAATATGTGATTTCCATTAATGAATAAAAAAAAAAAAAAAAAAAAAAAATTATTAAATTATGAAGTAATTAATTAATTTGAAGTTTTTAATGGATGTTGATGTTCAAGAATGTGTGTTGGTAAATTAAGTTTTTTATTTTGGTGCGTAATTACCCACCTTGCACATAAATAAAAAAAAATAATGCCAGCGAACCAAATTAAAAAAAAAAAATCTTTTTGTTTTTAGACTTTGATACTTCGCTTTGTGGACCAAAAAATATTTAATGTAAAATAAAAAAAAAAAAAAAATTGGACATTACATTATTGTCCCACAAAAAAAAAAATTTAAAATCATTCTTTTTATTGACACGAAAATGATTAGGAGTTCGATATTTTTGATTTCTTTTTTTGTCGTTTTTCATTACAATTTCGTTGATTTTCATATTCAATTTTTTTTATTTTTTTTTATTTTTTTTATTTTTTTTTTAAAAGTATAAAAAGAAAAAAAATTATGAAGTCTAAATATAATAAAAAGAATCAAAATAACTTACAAATAAATTATTTTATTACTTTTAAAAAATAAAAAAAAAAAAAAAATGAAAGCAGCTGTTTTTAAACAAATAGGTGGGGATTTAGAGATTGTTGAAGTTCCAGTACCAGAACCAAAACAAGGTTGGGTTAGAATCAAAGTTCATTCATGTGGTGTATGTCACAGTGATAATGCTTGCAAATATGGTAATTATTATTATTATTATTATTATTATTATTATTATTATTATTATTATTATTATTATTATTATTATTATTATTATTATTATTAATTTTCATTTTATTTAATTTTTTGATTATTTAATTATTTTATTTTAATAATCTTTTAATTATTTTTTTTTAAATTTATTAATTTATAGGAAATTTTGGAAATTCATATCCACGTATTCCAGGTCATGAAGTATTTGGTGAAATTGAAAAATTGGGTGAAGGTGTTGATCCAAATTATTTCAAAATTGGTAAATTAGTTGGTGTTGGTTGGTGTGTATATTTTTAAAAAAAATAATACAAATAATAAAAATAAAAATAATATATATATAATAAAAATAAAAAAGTAATATATTTATTTAAATAATTTAATTTAGGTTTGGTGGTAATCATTGTGGTAAATGTAGAGAATGTTTAAATGATCAATGGATATTTTGTAAGGAATCATTAATTTGTGGTATTCATTATGATGGTGGATATGCTGAATATATGGTTGCACCATCAGATTCATTAGCATTTGTACCAGAAGGAATGAATGCTGAGGAAACTGCACCATTATTATGTGCTGGTATTACTGTATTCAATTCATTTAGAAATCAAAATATCAAAGTTGGTTCATTGGTTGGTGTTCAAGGTTTAGGTGGTCTTGGTCATTTAGCAATTCAATTTTGCAAGAAAATGGGTTATGAAGTTATTGCAATGTCAAGTGGTGATCAAAAAGAGAAATTAGCAAAAGAATTAGGTGCAGCTCATTATGTTAATATTTCAAAAGATGGTTGGATTGATCAAATGAAGGCAATTGGTTCAGTTCAATGTATTTTATTAACTGCTCCATCTTCATCAATTGTTCAATCATCTTTGGATGCTTTAGGTGTGAATGGAAAGTTAGTACTTTTAGCTCTTTTACCAGAACCATTCAATGCAAATTCTCTAACTTTAATTGGTGGTAATAAATCAATTATTGGTTGGTCTTCAGGTGATTCTCGTGATACAGAACAAACATTGAACTTTGCAAATAAAAATCAAGTAAAAGCAATGGTTAAAACTTTCCCATTGGAAAATGTTAATGAAGCTTTACTTAAAATTGCTGATGCTAGATTTAGACATGTAGTAAAGATTTTATAAAAATAAAAAAAATAAAAAGAAGATGTCTCTTCTTAAATTATTAAATCTATTTAATAAATAACAGATTTTTTTTTAAAAAAAAAAAAAAAATAAAAAAATAAAAATAAAAAAAAAAAAACCAAACCAAACCAATCAATTAATACTTTAATTTTGAGAAATATAAATAGTTTAATAAAAAAAAAAAAAAAAAAAATTAGCTCGTTAAAATTTTTTTTTTCTTGTGACATATTCTGAAATTTTTTATTTTACATTAAAAATATAATTTCGGGTTTTTTAATTTTTTTATTTTTTTTATTTTTTGGATACCATTTTTTTTATTTTTTGATCACTATTTTATTTTTATTTTTTTTGATTACTATTTTATTTTTATTTTTTTTATTTTTGTCAAATTGGAATAGGATTTAATTTGACAAAAATGAAAATAAAGTTATTGTTTATTTTTATATTGTTTCAATTTTTTTGCAATTCAATAAAAGCAACAGAACATTTTGTACATGGTGATCTAATAAAATATCCTTCTGCCTCATATGCAACTTCATGCTCCTTTTATTTCAGTGTTGTATTAACAAATTTAGAACAAGAAGTTTCCCGTATTTCAATTGAAGATCCTTTCTATTCTGAAGGTTTTTATCCCTCCAAAGATAAAAAAACGGTTATTCTAAAGACGTCTAAAGGAGATTTACAATTAGGAAACACTACTTTGAACTTTTCAGTATTTAATTCTTCAAATTCAAAATTTTATTCTTTTAATGTAACTTGTTCTTGTAATAGTAAGTATTTTTTATTTTATTTTTTTATATTTTTATTTTATTTTTTTTTATTTTATTCAATTTAAATTTTATTATTTTATTTTTATTAATTCTTACAAAAAAAAAAAAAAAAAAAAAAAAAAAAAAAAAAAAAAAAAAAAAAACGAATTGGAATAGAATTTAATTTGACAAATTACAAAGTCATTCCATTATCAAGTGGTTTTGTATATAGTTATTTATGCATTGTATTTAAAATTATAGATTTTCCTGAAGATATTATATTAGGGGGAAATTCAAATGTTGGTGATATTATTGGTTCAGGATATTTAGGAAATAATAATTATTATATGCAATTTAATAGTATAAAATCAATTGCACCATCAGTAAATACCTCAATTATGTTTTTAAACAATGAATGGTTATCATTTATGTTTGATCTTCCTCTTCAAATTAGTATGTATACAATTGTAAATAATTATATTTATATTTCATAATAAAAATATTGAAAAAAAAAAAAAAATTAACATTATTTTATTAAAAAAAATAAATTAAAAAATAAAGATACATACACAGAAATTGAATCATTAGAATATTATCCAAATAATAATTATACCTTCAAAAATAATATATTAGGTTTTGGAGATTTAAAATTAAAAACCAATTCATCAAATTTATTGATAACTTCAAGCTTTATTTCACCTTTTAAGGTTGGAGGAAATAATATAGATGAAGTTTTATATTTGATTCCATTTTTTAATATAATACCAACTACATTTTCAATTAAAATTCAGAATGGTGCTTCTTTTATTGAAAAATATATTAATTTTGATTTGAGGAGTAAGTATAATAAATATATAGTATTGTTTTACTTTTTTTAATAATTTATAATTATTACCCTTTTACTTACTTTTTTTTTTTTTTTTTTTTTTTAAACAATAAAAAAAAAAGATTTGGAAAATAAAGTGGTAGTTGTTAATTTGGGAAGTTACCAAAATAATGGTGAATATACTAGTTTAGAAGGTGTTCAAATAAAAAATATTTCAATTTTAGATTCTATTTATTTAGTAGTACCACCAAAGATGATTGAAAAACAATTTTCATTCCCATTTGGATTTATTGGTGGAAATTCAAATCAATCATTCCTTTCATTATCATTTCTTTCATATCAAAGCTATGGAATAGATTCTATTTCAATTGGAATTGGTAACACCAATTTAGGCTCCTTTAAAACCACCGGTTCAACTGATGTTGCCCCACCATTATTATTAGCCTATGAAATAAGTATTTCAAATTATAATACAGTACTTTTCAAATTAAAAGTAAGCGACAACCAAAGCGGTATAAAATTAATACGATCGACTTCAGCATTGGTCATGCTTGGTGAATCATTGGTTTCAGGTGATTCATTAAATGCTACACTTGAACTTAGATTTCCATTTGATCAATATCTTACCTTAATTATGTTATGTGATAATGCATTGAATTGTAATACCTACAGTTTTGACTCTTATTATTTTATACAATCACCAAATATTATAAGCTATTTAAAACCACCAAATCAATTATTTTCAATACCAAAAGGTAAGACTATAGTCCATCCACAATACTAATCATAAAATAATTTCTTTTATTTCTATTTTATTAATTTTTTTTTTTTTTATTATTGTAATTTAGAATTTGATATTAGTAATTGTATTCTTGATATTTCATTTAAATATAATGATTTAGCGGTTACAGATAAATCAATTGCAAATGTTATGTATTTAGATATAGTAAATTTCCCAACCGATAGAGATTTTATCATTAATTTATTTCCAAATCCAAGTATCTCTTTTTTAATACCACCAACTTATATTGCAACATATAATAATGTAACAAAGAAATTTGAATGTGAATTTATTGTACCTGCCAATATTAATATTGGCCCACTACAATACTATTTAACTTTTAATAGTTTTATTGTTTTTAGTTTCTCTTTACCAAATCATTTCCAATTAAATATTAAGGAATCATTATATGCCGATTTTATTGGTCCAATTGCAACTAAAGTTTTAAAATATCAAAATGGTGGTAGTGGTGGTTCAAATGTATTTGGATGGGAATTTTCATTTGAAAATGATATAAATGGATATAATGAGGGTTATATTCTAGTAAGAGGTTCAATTGATATGGCAATTAGAAATATTACAGGTGTATTATCAAGTGGAACAATATTTAGTGGCACTTATAGTTTTAGTGTAAACATTTCTATTACTTGTATATCTCAAACTTATTCTATCGTTTATGCAAAATTTATTGATACTCAAGGACAACAAACAGTATTTAAAGTGGCAAATGAATTAAAATTTGAAATGTTAATGAATCCATTTTACCAACTTATAAAAAACGATGAAAGTTTTATAGATATCGATCTTGTTTGCGACCCAACTTTTTTATCATCAGCTGGAACAACGATAAACCCAAGTTTAATTGAATTTACAATTTCAAAAACTGTGTTGGAAGTATTTTCAATTGATAGAAATGTAACATTTAGTTATAATGCATATCATCCAGATGGTTTACTTGATTCAATACATCCAATAATTTATCTATCATCATATGATCAAGAATTTATTACTGGAATTCAATCAACAACAATGACTCCAAAAAACTCAACCGTTATGAAATATATAACAACCATTGAAGTTCCAATAGGATTTGGTTATCCTGGTGGAATTATTGTAAGTTGTTATGGATTTATTTCAAATGCAGGTACACATAGTGGTTTTACATCAAACCTTTTAAAAAAATCTGGTTTTCAATATAAAATTAATTCAGCAAAGAATTCAATGAATGTCATATTAACTGGAAATAGTGAATTATCAAGTAATGGTGGGAAATTAATTATTTATGGTAGATTTTTAAGCTCAATTGCAACCGTTACTGTTAAATATAAAAATATAGAAAGTACGTACACACCAATACAACTATCAGATACTCAATTCCTTTTAGATTCTATTTCAGCTTCAGACTATTATATTACAATAACAGCAAAAACTACATCTGGTGCTTCTTCTAGTAGTCTTATTGTTTATCCAAAATTATTTAAAAATACTACTTTACTAAGACCATCACCAACACCAACGCCAACACTACCAACAACACCAACACCAACAATTAAATGTAAAACTACATGTGGTGAATCAAATAAACAAGGATATTGTTCAGTGACACAAGCTGTTTGTATTTGTTATTCACCATGGATCGGTGTTGATTGTCAATCTCAAATCGTTACAGTACCGCCTCCAAAAATAAATGAAACTAATCCATCAACTGAAATTACAACACCTAGTACATCAGAAATTAAATATTCATCAATTGTTTCAATTGTTTCATTAAGAGAACTTGACTATAATGATAATGTTGTAAATAATTATACATTTGATAAATGGGTATTTAAATCGATTTCTGATACTCAAAATAAAAAGATTTATAGTTATTTTTCAAATATTACAATGAATAATCAAGTCGTATCAAATATTACATCAACTTTAGAATGGAATTCTCAAGCATCAATCGTACAATTTGCAGGTCAAGATATTTCATTAAATCCATCATCAATAAAGTATACAATTTCAATTTCAAAATATAACTTTTTAAATCAATTAAATACACTTCAATTAGTAATGTCTGCATCGATTCAAGCTCAAAATAATCCACAATCTGAAAATGATGAATGCTCATCAAATTCATTTGGAAATTCATCATCATCACCAAATCAAGATAAAATCGATTCAAACTATATGCAACTTCAAGTTAATGATCATTCATTTTATGGTAGATTTATTAAGAGATGTTTATTAGATTCAAGAATTGTACCAATTTCAAATTCAAAATTAGATGAAAATCAAATAGAACAAAAGAGTAATAATAAAATCAGTTCATTCATTGGAATTAATATACCATGGTTTTCGAGTGAAGCGATTATAGATCCTGATTTCTCAGTTTTGTTAAGTCATTCTGATAACCCATGTAATGGAGTCAATGGAGATTCAGGTTTAACAAAATCACAATTAATTGGTATAATTGTAGGCTCTGTTTGTTTATTTATTGTTTTATTTATAATTGTATTTTATTTTCTCTTAAAAAGTTGTTTAACATTTAAAATCTTTATTTACAAATTATTTAAAAAAAGAAAACATTAAATAAAAAAATAAAAAAATAAAAAAAGAAAACATAAAATAAAAAATAAAAAAAAAAATTAATTATTAAAAAAATATTAAAGTAAAAAAAGTTGTGTTATTTATTATTTTCTCTGTTCTTATTGTTCCAGAGGTTTAATTGAGTGGTTTTTTTTTTTTTTTTTTTTTTTTTTTTTTTTTTTTTTTTTTTTTTGACTGGAAAAAATATGGGAAAAAAAAAAATTTAAAAAAAAAAATAAAATGATACAAAATGGAATGTACAGTTGATTAAAATTTAATTATAAAAACTGGATTTATAATTTAAATCTAGATATAGCATGGAGGAATACAATAATAACGATAAAGAATTATTGGAGCCCATTTAGAATTTGTATTTATTGATGAAGAACTAATATTATTAAAATTATTATTTACTTGATCATTTATTTTTGTTGATTTACTTGGTTTTCCAAAATTGGAATTAATAATATTTACTATATATTAAAGAATTAAAAATTAATATTACGTTAATAAAACTTAAATATATATGAAAAGAAAGAAATAAAAAAAAAATTAAAAATATTTATTTAATTCTTACAAAATAATGACATTTTTTTGATTTTTAGAAAAAATTAATTGAATATTAATATTTATATATATAATTTAAAATTAAATAATTTGTTTAAATAATGAAAAATATAAAAAAAAAAAATTAATTATTAAATAAATTTAAAATTATTTGTTCAAAAATTGGTAAAAATAAAAAAAAAAAAAAATAAAAAAAAAAAAACAAACTGCTAAAGAATGTAATTTGTAAACAATTTTAACACACATAATAGATTTAAATTCGGATAAGAACATTTTTAGTAGAAAATAAAAAAAAAAAAAAAATGGTAATAAAAGGCAAAAATTATAGATAAGCAATTTTTAAAAAAAAAAAAAAATTGAATATTATGTATAGAGGATTTAGTGTTGAGTGTGTTAATTTGATAATTTTACCCCCAAACAAAAACCCCTACCACCAACACCACATATATCTTTCTTTGAGTTTATCAATTTGAAAAAAATAAAAATTAAAAATAAAAAAAAATAAAAAAAAATTAAAAAAAAAAAAATAAAAATAAAAAAAAATGCAATGATTTAACTCATTTCAAATCAAATATACAAAATATAATTATTATTATTATTATCATTATTATTATTATACATCATTTAAACCATACCAGTATAAAAAGTTAAAAAAAAGATAAATATAGATACAATTAATAATAATAATAATAATAATAATAATAATAATAATAATAATAATAATAATAATAATAATAATAATAATAATAAAAATAAAAATAATAATATTCTGATTTTTTTTTTTTTTTTTTTTTTTTTTTTTTAATAAAAATATTTTCTTTTGTGTGTTTTTTTTGTGTTTCCAAAATAAATAAATAACACTATTTTTACCACAATTCCCCACAACATATATATAGTAATTAATTTTAATTTAAATGGCAATAATCAAATTATTGAAAATACCATATGATATTGAAAATTAGTATTTTCTATAAGCGACGATAACAATCGAGATAAAATATGTCAAGGAACAACAAAATTTCAAATAACAATCTAAAAGTGTGAATAATTCCAATATTTCTTTATTTTATATATTTATTTGTTGAACTATTTATTAATCCAATAAAAAAAAAAAAAAAAATTATAAGATAAAAATATTTCTTTTTAAGATTTTTGTGTTTAATTGAAAAAAAAAAAAGAAAAACACGGAAATGTGTTACAATGAAATTAATTAAAAAACAATATTTTAAAAATACTGTATTCATCATCATAAAAAAATTAAATTAATTATATTTTAAAATTTAAAATATTTTATTATTATAATTTAATTATTAAAAATTAAAAATGATTAAGGTTGGTATTTTTGAAAGAGGTTTTTTTTTTTTTCCCAATTATAAATTTTAATTGTTTTAAAATCTTTTTTTTTTTTTAAAGGAAATATTTAAAATCGTATACTTGATTTAAATCATCTTTAACAATATATTTTTCAAGCATAATTTTTTGTTTGATGTTCTTGGTTTTTTAAAAAAAAAAAAAAAAAAAAAAAAAAAAAAAAAAAAAAAAAAGTATTAGTGTGCATGTGTTGAAAAACTATTTTATAAATTAATATATATATATATTAATAAATTTGTTTTTATTTATTTTTTATTTTTTATTTTTTATTTATTTTTAATATTACATTTATTACCTTTTTTTTTTTTAAGTTTATATTTTTTCATTTATAATTATAAACAGATTATTATTGTTTATTATTATTATTATTATTATTATTATTATTATTATTATTATTATTATTATTATTATTATTATTATTATTATTATTATTATTATTATTATTATTATTATTATTATTATTATTATTATTTAACCATCGATGATGTCAACAAAATTGGCCGGAATGAAACCTAAAGAACCAATTGATGCAGAAGGATTAGCACTTTGAGCCAATTCAGCATACCACCAACCACTTGAATCTTGTTCAGTTACGGTGAGGATATCACCTTCACGGAAACTTAATTCAGTATCACAAGTTGCATCATAATCATAGAGACCTTTTACACGAACGACTCTAGTGGCACCACCAGTTGCACCAGCACCATTTGAATTTGAAAGATCAGCACCACCACCACTTGAACCAGAAAGATTAGTTTTACCCAATTCCTCCAATTGAGCAGTGATAAGTTTTTGATTCTCTTTGAGGGCATGAATTTTTTTATCAGCTTCAGCCAATTCACCTTCAGCCTTCTTTTGTTCCTTTGGATCGTTTGCATAGAATTGAATCAATTTCTCAATACCTGAACGAGCTTGAACCTCTGAACGAATGGATTGAGAGATTTCTTGATGCTGTTGCTCCAATTTAGCGATTTTCTCTGTGCTACTCAAAGATTGATCCTTTGAGGTGAGACCCCATTCTTTGATTTGGGTGGTTGGTGGCTTATAGGTGCCAACTCTAAAGTTTGTTGGAGAGGAGGTGGAATTGTTGTTGCCAGAGGCAGCCTCACCCTCGAAACCTTGATACTCAATATGTGATGGTACAGTGACACCAGTACGATTCTCTGACACCCATTGACGGATATCAGCGTCCTTGTCGATCTGTTGTGCACCCTTCTCAATGCCTTCGAATGCATGTTGAACCACTGGTGGTATCTCTTTGACAAAGATTGCCAATTTCTCCATTGAATCTTTACTTTGAACGATACGATCCTCTTCAAATGTTTGAAACTCTTTCAATAATGTTGGCATATCAGTGTTATAATATTCATCCTGTTTAATGTTGGTTGTATTCAATATCTCCCTATATTCCATATCGGCTTGTTGTGCTTTCTCTGATGCTTGTGATGCTTTACTTGATAATTGTGAAACTTTATCTTGTTTCATCTTTGGATCTGCTTGTCCTTTACTTAATAATGTATGTGCTACCTCTGCTTCCTTTGATAATTTATGATAATTTAATTTTGCTTTTTGACAAACTTCAATTTGTGCTTTCATATCTTTTGTTAATTTTTGACCATCATTTGTTAACTAATTTAAAAAAAAATAAAAAAAAATAAAATAAAATATATATTTTAATTAATATGTCCATAAAAATTTTAATTTTAAAATATTTTTTTTTTTTCTTTTCTTTCTTTAAAAAGTAAATAATAAATAATAATTTACTTTTTTTCTAATATTATCTTTATCTTTAACCATTTTATCAATACCTGTTGAAAGATCATTATTTAAATTGGAGAAAATTAAATGTTGATTACCAACTTGTTCTAATTCATTTAATGAAATTTTCCATGATTCTTTTAATGAACTAAAAAAAAATAATAATTATAATAATTAGTAAAAATGAATATACATATATATATATATATATTAAAATAAAATATTTAAAAAAATCCTACCCATCCAAAAATGGATTTGAAATTAATTTCTTTTGACCAGTTGATTTAACTAATTTTAATAAAGCTTTACTATAATCAGCTTCGAGTACTGATAACTTTTTAAAAAAGTTTGACATTTCTTGATTACATTTTAAAACACCATATGTTCTTTTATATAATGCCTTTCAAATCCATCTAATAAATCGGTTGAATAACTCATTTTATATTATTTATTATATTTACAACTTTTTTGATATTTATTTTTTTATATATATTTTATTTTTTTCTTTTCTTTTTTTTTTTTTTTCTTTTTCTTTTTTTTTCTTTTCTTTTTTTTTTTTTTTTTTTGAAATGGTATAATTGATTCTAAACAATGATTGAATGGATAAAATAATAGTAATAATAGTAATAGTAGTAATAATAATAATAATAATAATAATAATAATAATAATAATAATAATAATAATAATAATAATAATAATAATAATAATAATAATAATAATATAATGAGGAATATGTTAGTTACTGTTAATTATTGTGTGATTAGAGAGAAAGAGTGTGTGTGGTGTGTGTAATTTTTATATCTGTTATATTGTGTGATTGTGATGGTCTTCTTAAAAAAATGTATATTTTTTTTATTTTTTTTTTTTTTTGGGGGAATCAAAATAAGTTTTTTTTTTTTTTTCAAGTAATTAAAAAAAAAAAAAAAAAAGAAGCAATACAATAAATATATTGAAAAGTAATGATAATAATGTATAAAATAGTTTAGAAATACACGTACATGTATTTGGTGGTTGTGGTTGTGTAACAAGTTTGTCAAAAAAAAAAAAAAAAATTAAAAAAAAAAATTAAAAAAATTAAAAAAAAAAAAATCATAAAAAAAATTTAAAAAAAAAAAAAAAAAAAAAAAAAAAATTCAAAAAAAAAAAGTTTTAGTTATGGCATTAACAACAACTTGACCGCCATACATTTTTTTTTTTTTTTTTGGCTTTTTTTTAATAATAAATTCCAATAATAATTCAAATTTTTTTTTTTTTTTTTTTCAAAAAAAATAATTTCAAATGGTTATAATGGTTTATAACCGAATGCAATAAAAAAATAGGAGAAAAAAAAAAAAAAAAAATTTTTTTATATTTTTTATAAAAAATATCCTGATTGCGATCGATTTTTTTTGGCATTGCTTAAAAAAAAAAAAAAAAAAAAAATATTATTTGTTATGTTTTTTTTTTTTTTTTTCCTTACTTTTTTTTTTTTTCCTTACTTTTTTTTTTTATTCTATTACTATTTTTATTCTATTACTATTTTTTTTTTTATATTTTTTATTTTCTTTCTTTTTTTTTTTTTTTTTTTTTTTTTTTTGCAAGATATTTCACCCAATACCAGGTTAGGATTTATTTTTTAGGCTATTATGATAATCAAGTGACTTTTTTTAAAAAAAAAAAAAAGCAATAGTTTATTGATATTTGATGGGTTGTTTTTAAACAATAAACCCAACAATAGATGCAGCACTTTTATTTTTGTTTTTTTAATCAACAGAAATTTTAATTTTAATTTAATTTTTTTTTTTTTTTTCTTTTTTTTTTTATTCTTTTTTTTTTTTTATAAGGGGATTCACTAAGATTACTTGTCAAATATCTAACTTTTATTTTAAACTAATATCATAAAAAGTTATTGTTATAATTATTTTTATTTTTTTATTTTTGGTTATTACAAAAAAAAAAAAAAAAAAAAAAAAAAAAAACAATATTTTAAACCAAATAACTAATTAAAAAAAAAAAAACGATATAAGAGAAACGTGCTTCTTTGAATATAGAAATAGATTCTAAATATGATGTGTGGTCCTTCAATTGTGAAATTTAAAAACCCCTAATTATTGTTTTTGACTGCTAAACTTTTTTTTTTTTTTTTTTTTTTTTTTTTTATTGTGTCTTTTGCTTCTGGTTTTTATTTGGAAAGTTTTTAGAAATGTTTATATATTTAAAATAATAAAATCACATTTAGAAGATTAGGGTTTTAAAGTTTGGATTGTTTGTAGTCCAGACAACTGGTACCAGGACTTTTTTTTATTTATTTTATTTTTTTTATTTTATTTTATTTTTTTTATTTTATTTTATTTTTATTTTATTTTTTTTGTTTTTTTTTTTGTTGCTTTTTTTTACCAGCAATATCCATAAATGTTGGGAAGTTAAGAAAAATTCCAGACAATTGACAAAATTAAATTTTGAAGTTCATTTGAAATTATCTAAAATAGCAATAAATTAATTAAATATATTACTATTATTATTAAAATCCTACTTACTTAATGAAGACTTGAAAAAGAAGCGTTTGTAAAAAATAAAAATTTATTAATTAAAATTTTAAATAATATGGGTTTTTAAAACACAATAATAGTGTGTATAATATAATATTAAAATTAAAAAAAAAAAAAAAAAAAAAAAAAATAAAAATAAAAAATAAAAAAATTAAAAAAAATTTATATACCCCACAACAATTAAATTATTATTTATTATTAATTTTTTTAAAAGTTTTTTTTTTTTTTTTTTTTAATTAATAAGGATATTTTATTTATTTATTTATTTATATTATTATTATTTTTTCATTTTTTATTTCTTTTTAAACTTTAAATTTATTTAATCATCAACATATTACATATATAACCACAGCATGATGTGATTTAATTCGGCTTTATAATTGATTTTTATATAAATATATTTTTTTTTTTTTTTTTTTTTTTTTTTTCTTTTCTTCATTCTTTTTATTATGGAATATACCGGATCACGGCAAATTTTAAAATTTCATTTTTTTAATTCACTTTTTTTATAAAATTTCATTTTCAATTTTTTTTTTTTTTTTTTAATATTTTTTTAATTTTTTTTTTAATTTTTTTTTTTTTTTTTTTTGTAAATTAATATAAATTTTTTTTTTTATTTTTTATTTTTTTTATTTTTTAATTATATATACACATATATAAAGAAATTTATTATTATTACTTTAATTGTAATAAAATAGTATATCATTAATTTTTATTTCTATTTTTTTTTTATATAACTTTTTTTTTTTTTTTTTTTTTTTTTATAAAATTTTATTAAATTAAAAAAAGAATGAATCAAGCCGTAGCAGAATCAATTAATAAATCATTAAAATCTTCAACAGCAGATTATACCCCAAAAGGATATCATATTACCGAATTAGAATCTGGTAAGTTTTTTTTTTTTTTTTTTTTTTTTTTTTTTTTTAATAAAAATAATTTTTTTTTTTTTTTAAAAAATTAAATTAAAATTTTTTTTTTTTTTTTTTTTTTTTTTTTTTTTTTTTTTTTTTTTTTTTTTTTTTTTTTTTTCAAATTAAATTAGATTCAATTTATTTAGATGAACATTTTTCAGGTAATGCAAAGATTTTCCATAATCCAGCAGTAGCAGTATTATATGAACAAGCATTGGCATTTGAACATGGATCAGCAATTACAAGTACAGGTGCATTGGTAACCAGATCAGGTGTAAAGACTGGAAGATCACCAAAGGATAAGAGAATTGTAAAGGAACCATCATCACAAGATGATATTTGGTGGGGACCAGTCAATATTGCAATGGATGATCTTTCATTTATGATCAATCGTGAAAGAGCCATCGATTATTTGAACACTCAAGAAAAGATCTACGTTATCGATGGTTACGCAGGATGGGATCCAAAATATCGTATCAAGGTTAGAGTCATTTGCGCACGTGCCTACCATGCTCTCTTTATGCACAATATGTTAATTCGTCCAGCCAATAGAGAAGAGTTAAGAAATTTTGGAGAACCAGATTACACCATTTACAATGCAGGTCAATTCCCAGCAAATCGTTACACTAAGGGTATGTCTTCAAGCTCATCAATCGCCATTGATTTCGCTCGTAAGGAAATGGTTATTTTGGGTACTCAATACGCTGGTGAAATGAAAAAAGGTATTCTCACCATCATGATGTATCTCATGCCAAAGATGGGTGTCTTACCATTACATTCCTCTTGCAATCAAGCTCGTAACAATGGTGATACCACATTATTCTTTGGTCTCTCTGGTACTGGTAAAACTACATTATCCGCCGATATTAACCGTGAATTAATTGGTGATGATGAACATGTTTGGACCGATACTGGTTGTTTCAATATCGAAGGTGGTTGCTATGCAAAATGTATCGATCTCTCTCGTGAAAAGGAACCAGAGATCTTTGATGCCATCAAGTTTGGTGCTGTTTTAGAGAATGTCGTCTACAATGAGTACTCTCGTAAGGTCGATTACAATGATGTCTCTATCACTGAGAACACCCGTTGTGCCTACCCATTGGAACATATCCCAAATGCCAAATTCCCAGCTATTGCCGGTCATCCAAAGAATATCATTATGTTAACTTGTGATGCTTTTGGTATTCTCCCACCAGTATCTCGTTTAGATGCCAATCAAGTTATGTACCATTTCATTCAAGGTTATACCGCCAAAGTTGCCGGTACTGAAGTTGGTGTCACCGAACCAACTGCAACCTTTTCAAGTTGTTATGGTGAACCATTCATCGTATGGCATCCAACCAAATACGCTGAAATGTTGGCTTCTCAACTCCATAAACATTCAGCTCGTGCTTGGTTAATTAATACTGGTTGGACTGGTGGTTCTCATGGTGTTGGTTCTCGTATTAAATTGGCCTACACTCGTGCCATCATCGATGCCATTCACAGTGGAGAACTTGAAAAAATTCCAACCACTAAAATGGATGTTTTCGGTTTCCAAGTACCAAATAGTTGTCCAGGTGTTCCATCTGAAATTTTAATGCCAATTAATGGTTGGGCTGATAAAGAGAAATATGTTTCAACTATGCATAAATTGGCTAAATTATTTATTGAAAATTTCAAAAAATTCCAAGATAAAGCTTCACCAGAACTTGTAGCAGCCGGTCCAATATTACCACAATAAAAAAATAAAAATAAAAATAAAAACCAAGAAAAGAGTGTATATTTTTTAAAACTCAAAGGAAAAAAAATAAAATAAAATAAAATAAAATAAAATAAAATAAAAGTAAATAAAAAAAAAAAAATTAAATTTAAAAAAAAAGTTAAACATAAAACAAAAATAGATATAAAAAAGGTTTATTTTTAGAAATCAAACAAGAAAAAAAAATAAAAATAAAAATAAAAATAAAAAAAAAAAAATAAAAATAAAAAAATATCTTAAAATATAAAAATGGAAAAATAATGATGAGTGGCGCTACTTAATCAGTTTTTTTTTTATAAAATTTTTTTTTTTTTTTTTTTTTTTTTTTTTTTTTTTTTTGAAAAAAAAAATAAAAATAAATTAATTTTTATTTTTATTTTTTTATTTTTTTAATCACCACAAAAAAAACAAACATTTGAGTGTGAAAAAAGGTGTTTGAAATATTATATATATATTTTGTACAAATTTTTTCATTTCAAAAAAAAAAAAAAAAAACCAAAAAAAAACCAAAATTAAAAAAAAAAAAAAAAAAAAATTATTTATTCATTCATCCAAAAAAAAAAAAAAATTGTATTAATAAATTTTTGTATATATATAAATAACTAAAAAAAAAAAAAAAAAAAAGAAAAGGAAAAAAAGAAGGAAAACAAAACAAATCAAAAAGAAAGAAAAAAAAGAAAAAAAAACCAAAAAAAAAAAAAAAAAAAAAAAAAGTAAGATAGAGTTATTTATAGTTTTTATGCAAAAATAAAAATAAAAATAAAAAAAATTAAAATTAAAAAAAAAAAAAAAAAAAAAAAAAAAAAGTAAAACAGAAAAAAAAATAAAATAAAAAAATAAAAATAAAATAACTAACTAAATCTTATTTTATTTTATTTTATTTTATTTTGTTTTATTTTATTTTATTTTATTTATCTAATTTTTTTTTTTTTTTAAAAAAAAAAAAGAATGTCAGCACAAAGACAATTTTCAGAAGATCTTTGGGATAAATTTGAATCAGTTGTTAAAAAAGTTGATAATGGTAAAATTTTCACACAACAATTAAGTAAATTTCTAAGTAAACAACAACAAATTGAATCAGCCTATGCCAAGAGTTTAGTAAAGTTATGTAAAGATAAATCATTTGCACCAGAGGTTGAAATGGGGACATTGAGAGATTCATTTCAATGTTATCGTGAACAATTGGAATTGATTGGAGCATTACATGAGGAATTTTCAAATAGATTAGAGAAATTAGTTACCATTGGTATCGATGGATATTTGGAAGAGAGTAGAAAACAAAGAAAAGCATTGATTGCCAATGGTGAAAAGTGTACAAAGGATCTAAAGACTGCGGAGTCAAATGAGTCAAAAGCAAAGCAAAACTATGAAAAGTTAAAGAGGAAACAAGAGGAGGCCAATGAAGATCTCTCAAAACAACCTCCAGGCGCCAAAGAACAAAAGGCCAGAAAGACATTGGAATCTGCAACTAAAGCCGCTGACAAAGGTGATAATGAGTATAGGGAGAGTGTGAAATGTTTGCAACAAAATCAACAGAAATTCTATCATGAAGAGATGCCAAGAATTTTAGATGATCTTCAAAGATTTGAAGTTGAAAGAATTGATAAATCAAAAGATTGGTTAATGGAAGTTATCACTCAAAATGAATTGGTACCACCCGCTGTTATCATTCATAATGAAAACATTAAAAAAGGTATTGAATCTATCGATAGAGAACGTGATCTTCAAAATTATATCTTGGTAACAATGAGTGGTGCTCAAAAACCACCAGAAGCTCAATATGAACCTTATCAATCTGGTGGTGGTTTTGCAATAGTAAATAGTTCAAGTAATAGTAATTTAAATATAAGTCGTAAATCTGGTGAATTAAATGGTGGTGGTAGTATCCAAAATGGTGCTTCAATCATTTCTTCACCACAACAACCACAATATCAAAATATAGATCATCAAACTCCACCACAACCAAATATTATAATACAGCAACATCAACAATCAAACAACAACAACAACACCAACAATAATAGTAATGTAATGACAACTCCACCACCACCACAACCACAACCACAACAACAACAATTACCTCAACCAACTCAATTAAATAATCCACCACAACCACCAATTTCTTTAAGTAAAAATGATAGTAGTAATAGTATAAATAGTAATAGTAATGGTGAAATTGTAAGAGCACTTTATGATTATAATGCAACAGAGGAGAATGAAATTTCATTTAAAGCAAATGCTTTAATTAAAGTTGTTTTACGTGACGAAAGTGGTTGGTGGCAAGGTATGGTAATTGGAGAGAGTGATCGTATTGGTGTTTTCCCAAGTAATTTTATTTCAGATTCTTCTGATTCTTCAAAGAAAAGAGTGGATGTAGCAGGTAGAAAATGTAAAGTACTTTACGATTATCGTACAGATTGTGAGGGTGAATTAAATATTAAAGAAGGTGAAATTTTAACAATTGAATATGAAGATGAAGGTTGGTTCTTTGGTTCAAATGAATCAAATGTTTCTGCAAGATTCCCTTCAAACTATGTTCAAGTCATTTAAATAATCAAATAAATTCAAAAATAAAATCAAATAAAATCAAACAAAATCAAATAGTTAAATTACATTTTGTTCAAAAAAAAAAAAAAAAAAAAAAAAAAAAAAAAAAAAAAAAAACAGTCAAACTTTTAATTCAATTTTTAAAATATAAAACGTTATAATAATAATAATAAAATAAAATAAATGATATATAATTTCTATCATTGGTATAATATACTTATTTTGGTAATTTGTTTTATTTTTATATTTTATTGTTTTTATAAATATAAAAATAAAATAGGAAATCGGGTATTTTTTTTTTTTTAATTTTGGTGGGAATTTTATATAGATTCTTTTACTATTTTAGGATTTACCTTTTTTTTTTTAATTATAAATTGATTGGTTTTTTTTTTTTTTTTTTTTCATTCCAATATCAATTTAACAAATAAATCATATTTAATATTCAACTAATAAATAAAAAATAAAATAATTGATATGAATAATAATCCAATAATTAAAAATTATAAAAAATCGCTATCTCAATCATTTGATGATTTACTTGTAAATAAAGATATCGATGATTCATTCACTTGTCCAATTTGTTTAAAATTATTAATTGATGCTCGTCAAGGGTGTTCAGAAGGTCATGTATTTTGTAATAATTGTATTACATCTTGGTTAAAAAATAAAAATAATTGTGCAGTTTGTAGACTTCACATTTCACAAAATTGTTTATCAAAAAATAGATTTTTAGAATCAAATATTAAAAAAATTAAGGTAATTATAAAAATATAATTATTATTATATAATTAATCAACTAACTATGTATTTATATTATTATTATTAATTTTTTTTTTTTTTTTTTTTTTTTTTTTTTTTTTTTTTTTTAAATTATTATATGAAATAATAATAATAATAGGTTTTTTGCCCAAATAAGAATGATTTAAATGATTTAAATGATGATTCTGATGGTTGTCCGGAAATTCTTGAAATTGGTAATGTTGAATCCCATTCACTCAAATGTATTCACAGATTTGTGCTTTGTCAATATGGTGGTGATAAATGTGGTCCTGTTAGATTAAACAAACTATTATCTCATGAAATTGAATGTCCCTTTGTTGAAATCCAATTTGAAAACTCTAAAAAAACAAATTCCTTAAAAAAAAAAAAAAATTTTAGATTTCAAATCCCAAATAGCCCACAATAATTTTCACATAAACATTAATAATGCACCATTTTCAAAGGTTTTATCCAATCTAAAAATCTAAAAACAATATGGTCTGGTAATTAATTTAATTGAGTTGCCAGTATTTATTTAAAATAAAATTCTAATCAAGTTATAAAAGTAAAAATAAAAATAAAATTAAGTAAAATAAAATAAAAAAATAAAAAAAAATCTTTATTATCTTTAATAAATTAATTAATTAATTATTATTATTATTACTATTATTATTATTATTATTATTATTATTATTATTATTATTATTATTATTATTATTATTATTATTATTATTATTATTATTATTATTATTATTATTATTACTTTCTTGAACCAGCACCTTGAGAAGCGGCAGCATTTGTTTGAGCAGCTGGTGGTGGTGCTGCCATATTTACTAAGATAATTAAAAAGAGTGGAAGTAAATAGAACCACTTAATTAATAATAATAATAATAAAAATAAAAATTGTAATTTAAATTAAAATTGTAATTGATTAGTATATTGATCCTTATTTTTAATGTTTTTTTTTGTTTTTTCTTAAAAACTATTTCATAATTTACTTACATATTTTCCAATAAATGATTGACTTTCCTCTTTTTCTTTTTCTTTTTCTTTCTCTTTTTCAACCTTTGGTTCTTCGTAGACCAACTTTAAAATATCCTCAGAGAAATCGATGATAACAAATAATTGATCTTTATCATCACCAGTAACTGGTGGTGATTTCTTTAATTGATAATTACTTGCAACAATATTCATATTATTTGAATCTAAATTAATCTTTAAAAATTCATATTGTAATGAAGAATCATTTAAATTACCCTATATATTTATATCCATATATCAATTTATATAAATTCAATTTGAATTTGAATTTAACAATATATTTAAAAATAAAAAAAAGGATGGTATTAGTAAAATAAAAAAATAAAAATAAAAATAAAAACTATTATTATATAACAAACCTTTGGTAATGAAGAAAAAGATAAATTACTTGGATCTTTATCAGATACAACTGTTGTTTTAAATAAATCACATGATTTTTGATACAACTAAAAATAATTTTAATGTAATAATAAATTTGATAAATATATTATTTTTTATAAATTATATATATTATATATTACAAATTATATATTATATAATATATATTATATAATATATATTATATAAATTATAATTTATATATTATGATGATGATGATGATGACTTACTGATCTACTTTCTTTTGTTAATGAATTTTTACATTTAATTTGAATTGCTTTTTTAAAATTTATAGAATCAACAGAAGTGATAGAATTGGTAGAGTGTGGTATTAATTTAGGTTTGAATAGAATTTTACATGATTTCGATTGATCTTCATTATGATACATTGTAAATTCAATATCCTTTTGATTATTTAAATTTGAAACTGTTATACTTTCACTAATTTGTAATATTATTGTAAATAATGCAATAACAATAGATATTATTGTTATTTTATTAAATTTCATTTTATTTATTTGTATATTTGTATATTTATTTATTTATTTATTTATTTATTTGTTTGTTTGTTTGTTAATTTATTTATGTGTTAGTTTGTTCTTTCTTTCTTTCTTTCTTTCTTATTTCTTTATTTTTTTATATATTTGTGTTGTCCAATGAAAAATGAAATTCAAACTTGAAATTAAAAAATAATTTTCATATTATTTGAAACCTTGTAAATTTTTTAAAAAAAAAAAAAAAATAAAAAAAATAAAAAAAATAAAAAAATAAAAAATAAAATAAAAAATATATATGTTTAAAAAAAAAAAAAAGTTTAATAAAAAAAATTATTTGTTAAAAAAAATAGGTGGAAAGGAATAATCAATTTAAGTTCATTGTAAGAAATAAAAAAATAAAAGAAATAACTTTAGTGAAAAAAAAAAAAAAAACTAAAAAAATAAGAAAATTAAAAAAAAAAAAAAAAAAAAAAAAAAGTTTAGTTGAAAAATATTATTTGTTTAAAAAAAAAATAGGTGTAAAAGGAATAATTAATTTAAGTTAATTGAAAAAGAAAAAAATAAAATATCATAATAAATCACTTTGGGCAAAAAAAAAAAAAAAAAAAAAAAAAAAAAAAAAAAAAAAACATATTGATTAGTGCGCAACTTAAATTCCAAATTATTTATTAGTGTGTAATTATAAGCGATTTCAAGAAAACAATTGAGATGGGCAACGCAACTAGCATCTTATTTTGTGATGCTCAAAATAAGTTATATAATAAAAAATTAATAAATTAAATTTCAGTTATAAAAATAAAAAAATAAAAAAAACAATTTAGATGAGTATTTGGCCTCTCTTATTTTGTGATGCTCAAAATAAATTATTCAAAAAAAAAAAAAAAAAAAAAAAAAAAAATTTGGTTAAAGTTAAAAAAAAATAAAATAAAATAAAAAAAAATAAAAATAATAAAAGTATACTCCGTTTTTGATTTTATTGTTGTTCAACGTTGTTTTTTTTTTTTTTTTTTTATACTTATCAAATCACTTTTCCACCAGTCATTTAATGACGTAAGTTATCTTGATATTTTTATTGTTTAATTTTGGAATGTTGAAAAAAAAAAAAAAAAAAAAATTTTAAATAAAATTCTTTAACGCTGTGTTGAAAACGGAGTTTTTTTTTTTCAAAACGATGTGAAAACGGAGTGACTTTTTTCTTTTTTTTCGAGTATTTGTTGATTGTTTATATGGAAAATGAAGTAATCCTGTTTTAACAATGCGAACCTTTTGAGAATAAATTTTTTTTTTTTTTTTTTTTTATTCTATTCTTTATTATTATTTTTTTTTTTTTAATAATTATTGATTGTTATTATCTACAAATAAAAATAAAAACAAATAAAAACAAATAAAAAAAAAATAAAAAAATAAAAAATAAATAAAAATGTCAACATTGACACCACCAACATTTTTAACAGTAGAATTATGCCAAACAGCATTTAACAATTTATTTAAATTATATTATACAGATCATGACCATAGTGAAGAGGAGGGGGGTGGTCATGAAGGACATATTCATGCTGGTGTTACGTGTGAAGAAGATCCAGATAAACAATATTCCAAACCAATTCATATAGCAGCAGTTTTCATTATTCTTGGTGTAAGCTTTCTTGGTACGATGATACCAATTTTAGCAACCCATATAAAACAATTAAGAATTCCAAGATATGCAATCATCGTTGGTAAATCCATCGGTATTGGTGTTGTATTGTCATGTGCTTTCATTCACATGTTACTACCAGCCGTCATTTCTCTCACATCGGAATGTTTACCAGAATCATGGCATGAGGGTTACGAAGCCTATCCATACCTCTTTGCCCTTCTTGCTGGTATCGTTATGCAATTCATTGATTTCGTAGTTCTCCAATACTTAACTAACAAAGAGGCTAAAAAACATTTATCATCTTCAAATGACAATATCTCACTTCACGATGTTCATACTCCAGGTGGTGGTGATGGCCATACTCCAGGTGGTGACGAACATTCAAAATCCCATTGTCACGCTCCAAGTGGTGCTCATGGAAGTCATGTCCATGGTGGACTTTTAATGGATCCAGCTGCTCTTAAAACTATTGAAGCTTATTTATTAGAATTTGGTATTACAGTTCATTCAGTTTTCATTGGTTTGGCTGTTGGTGTTGTTGATGATTCAACTTTAAAAGGTAAATTAATTATTCTTTAAAAAAAGATTTTATTTATACATGCACATATTAATTTTCCATCTTTTTTTTTTTCCTCCTCTCCTAAAAAATAGCTTTATTAGTTGCATTAGCATTCCATCAATTTTTTGAAGGTGTTGCACTTGGTTCTAGAATTTCAGATGCTAAATTAACATCACATTGGCATGAAGCTTTATTAACATCAATTTTTGCAGTTTCAGCACCAATTGGTATTGCAATTGGTGTAGGTGTTGCCTCTTCTTTAAATGTTAATGGTCCAACCTATTTAATTGTTCAAGGTGTTTTTGATAGTGTTTGTGCTGGTATTTTACTTTACATCGGTTTCTCTTTAATGATTAAAGATTTCCCTGAAGATATGGAAGAATTATGTAGAGGTAAAAAATATGAATACTTTTTACGTGCTGGTTTATTTATAGGTCTCTGGGTTGGTGCTGCAATGATGGCTTTCATTGGAAAATATTTGTAAAAAAAAAAAAAAAAAAAGTTAAAAATAATATATATAAATAATAATTTGGTTATTGGTGGACAATAACTAGATTTCCATTTTTGTACAAAAAAAAATAAAAAAAAATAAAATAAAATAGAAAAAAAAAATATAAAAATAAAAATAACCAATTATGCGTAATCAAAACCTTTTTTTTTTTTTTTTTTTTTTTTTTTTTTTCTTAAAAACTTCGTTTCGTTTGAATATATTTAGTGAAACGAAATTTAGGAAATATTTTATTCTTAAAGAAATGATAGGTTTCACTTTGTTTTTAAAACTATTTCCAAAAATGGAAAACACTTTTTTTGGATGGGGAAATGTTATTTTTTTTTAAAAAAAAAAAAATTAAAACATCTTTCTTTTTTTTTAATCATAAAAAAAAAAAAAAAGTCTCCCATATTTCAATTTAATAAAGTATAAAAAAAAAATAAAAAAGAAAAAATAAATAAAAATTTATATATGCATTTGCACACCTGGATTAATATTTTTAATTTGGTGGTCGAGTTTTATTATTATTATTATTATATTATATCATTTTAAATTCAGTTTTCTCCACTTGAACTAGAACTGCTTGAGCTAGAACTGCTTGAGCTTGAACTTGATGAGCTGCTTGAGCTTGATGATGATGATGATGATGATGATGATGATGATGATGATGATGATGATGATGATGATGATGATGATGATGATGATGATGATGATGATGATGATGATGATGATGATGATGATGATGATGATGATGATGATGATGATGATGATGATGATGATGATGATGATGATGATGATGATGATGATGATGATGATGATGATGATGATGATGATGATGAGCTGCTTGATGAAGAGCTTGAGCTTGATGAGGAGCTTGAGCTTGAGCTTGAGCTTGATGAAGAGCTTGAGCTTGAGGAGCTTGATGAACTGCTTGAGCTTGAGGAGCTTGATGAACTGCTTGATGAACTGCTTGAGCTTGAGGAGCTTGATGAACTGCTTGAGCTTGAGGAGCTTGAGCTTGATGAAGAGCTTGAACTAGATGAGCTACTTGAACTTGATGAAGAGCTTGAGCTGCTTGAGCTTGATGAAGAGCTTGAGCTACTTGAGCTTGATGAAGAGCTTGAAGATGATGAACTTGAGCTGCTTGATGATGATGATGATGAGCTGCTTGATGAGCTTGAGCTGCTTGATGATGAGCTTGAGCTTGAGCTACTTGATGATGAGCTTGAGCTTGAGCTGCTTGATGATGATGAGCTTGAGCTGCTTGATGATGATGAGCTTGAGCTGCTTGATGATGATGATGATGATGATGATGATGATGATGATGATGAACTGCTTGAAGAGCTTGAGCTGCTTGATGAAGAGCTTGAACTGCTTGAAGAAGAACTTGAACTGCTTGATGAAGAGCTGCTTGAACTAGAACTGCTTGAGCTGGAACTAGAACTGCTTGAACTAGAACTGCTTGAGCTTGAACTAGAACTGCTGGTATCTAAAATATTTAAAAATGAAGCAACACCCAAATCTCCTACTTCTGCCATCTTATTAGTTCTAATAATAACAAAAAAAAAAAAAAAATTTGTTAGACTATATACATCTATACATTATATTATATAAAGTAAATAATTTTTAATTAATTAATTAATTAACACACTTACTTTTCTAATTGATATATATCTCTTTGTGGTTCTTCATTTGTTATTTCAACACTCTTTCTATAAGGTGTGACTATACTTGGAAGAACCAATAAAAAACTTATTAATACAATAAAAAACCATTTAGAGTCCATTTTCTTTGACTTATATATATTTATTATTTATTTATTTATTAAAAACACTGGAAAGTTGCGTTATTCTGTGTGTGTTTGTGAGATTCTGTATTTGTGTTTCTTTGAGATGATCTAAAGGAATAAATTAATGTTATTTGTTAATAATATGTTGAAAGCACTTTTCAATGTATATAATTAATATTAATTATTTCTATTCTGACAACTATCGAAAAGAAAAAAAAGAAAAAAAGAAAAAAAAAAAAAAAAATGTATTTTTATGGTTTTTTTTTTTTTTTTTCCAACTTGAAAAAAAGGGCGGCGTTGGAATTTTAATTTTTTTTGATTTTTTTTTTTTTTTTTTTTGCGTTGTAAACGTGGTCGTTAAAGAAAATGGAATACAAAATAAAAATAATAATATTTTATTTTTAACTTTTTTTCTTAGAAAAAAAAAAAAAAAAAAAAAAAAAAAAATAATAATAATAATAATTATATATGTATAAAACAAAAAAAATAAAATAAAATAAGATAATAAAAAATAAAAACTAATGTTGATATCTTTTTTTAATTTTTTTAATTTTTTTTTTTTTGTACAAGATATTTTTCTATTTTCGAATATTAATTTTCATACTTTATAGGTTTTTTTTTTTTTTTTTTATATTTTTTTTTGGAAAAAAAATAAAATAATGATGCGAACAAACCAACTGATCGAGTTTTTTTTATTTTTTTTATTATTATTATTAATTTAGGATTTATATAAATATAAATTTAATATACATATACTAGCCTTTCTATTTGCATAGTTGTAAAATAAAATATAAAAAAAAAAAAACAAAAGAAAAAAAAAAAACAAAAAAAAAAATAATAAAAAAAAAAAAAGAATGTTTTTTTTTTATTAAATTAAATAGTATGGAGGGTTGTTTGTGTTTGTGTTTTTTTTTTATTATTAATTGATAACCACACATTATTGTACAAAGATTGAAAGAACAAATTTAATTTTTTATTTTTTTTTATTTTAATTTATTTTTATTATTATTATTTTTTTTTTTTTTTTTTTTTTTTTTTAAGTGCGCTATATATTTGTGTGGGTGAGTGAATGTATGTGTTTGCATCTCTTTATTTCTCATTTGAGAATAAAGGTGAGAACGAATTTTTGAAGTATTATTTATTTAAATTTTGATCACTTTTTTTTTTTTTTTTTTTTTTATAATATATTTTTAAAAAAACTTTAAAAAATTTATATTCATTAATTTTATTATTATATCCTCCAGTATGATTTAATCATATAGGTTTTTTTTTTTGAATGAATGAATTTTTTTAATTACAATACCTTTTATCTTTATTTTTTTATTTTAGTTAATGTTCAAGACAACTAAAAATACAAATAAATATAATAAACTTTGAGGGATAAATATATATCGATGACTGAAAAGCAAAAAAAAAAAAAAAAAGCAAAAAAAAAAAAAAAAAAAATCTAAAAAAATAAAAAAAAAAAAAAAAAATTATTTTAATTTTTTTAAAAAAAAAATAATCAGTTTTGGTCTAACGGATCGTTCCAATTTTTTTATTTTTTTTTATTTTTTTTTTGATTATTATTTTTTCTTATTTTATTTTATTGTTTTTTTTTTTCTTTTCTCCTAAAAAATAATAAAAGAAGATGAGGGATTTGATTCGGAAAAAAAAAAAAAAAAAAACCAAAAAAAAAAAAAAAAAAAAATTTATTAAAAAAAGAAATCAAAATATATATATTCTAAACATAAATATTATTTTATTATTTTATTATTATTATAATTATTATTATTTTTATTAACCTTTTTTAATTTTTTTTAATTATAATTTTTTTTTTTTTTTTTTTTTTCTATTTTTTTTTTTTTTTGTATTTATTTTTATTTTATTTAATTTTTTTTTTTTTTTAATTTTTTTCCATATGATTGGTTATTTATTTAGGGTTAGTATAATAATAATAATAATAATAATAATAAAAAAGAAAAAAAAAAAAAATAAATAAATAAATAAATGTGGTTTTAGTGTAAATATCATAAAAATCAAATAAAATCACAAAAAGCAATATTTTGCTCAATACAAAAATAAAAATATGTGCAGAAAAAAAAAAAAAATAAATAAAATAAAATAAAATAAAATAATAAAAATAAAATAATAAAAATAAAATAAAAAAATAAAAATAAAATAAATTAAATCTAAAGAGTTTATAAAGGAAATATTTTATTGTGTATGTGTGAGGTATATGGATATCTATTCTTGTCTGATGATAATGATTTGTAAAAATTATTTATTTATTTTTTATTCAATCAATAAAATATTCTTCAATTTGTAAATAAAATAAAATAATAAACCAAATTGCATTTACCTTTTTTTAAAAAAATTTATTTTTATTTTTTATTTTTTTTTAAATTTTTTTTTTAATTTTTTTTTGTCTTATATATATAAACTTTTCTTTCTTTTTTCTTTACCTTCTCACTATTTTAAAATAAAAATAAAAATAAAAATAAAAATAAAAATAAAAATAAAAATAAAAATAAAAATAAAAAATGTTTTTACTAAAAAATCAGGACAACTATTTTTTGTTTTTTTTTTATTTTTAATTTTTTTTTTTTTTTATAATTGTCAGAAAGTCAGCGCTCACAAACTTAAAATAGAAAGAAACATTCTGGCGGCAATCGTTAAAAATATTATTTTTTTTTTTTTTTTTTTTTATGTACGTGGTTTTTTAACGACAACAGGAAACCTTTTAAACAAAATAATTTTATAATAAAAAAAAAAAAAAAAATAAAAGAACCCAAAAGTGGAAAATTCAATCCTCCAAATTTTTTTTTTCTCTTTTTATTAATTATTAAAATATTTTTATTTATACAAAAATATAAGTAATTTTGGAAATATTTGAATTTAAAATTAAGAATGTGTGAACATTCCAAGTTATATTTGGTTATTAATAGTTTGGACCATAATTTATAAAATCGTGATGGAAAAATGACAATTTTAAAACATTAAATATTTCATATTTTAAAAAGAAAAAAAAAAAAAAGAATAAAAATAAATAAATAAATTGTTCAATGGAATAAATCAAAAAAGATATTTTGTGAAACTAATAAAAATTACCCCCACTCGCAAATGCGTTTATTAAAATAGTTTTTTTAATTATTTTTTTATTTTTTTTTTTTCCATTATTTTTTTTATTATTTTTTTTTTTTTGTTTTATTTTGTTTTATTTTGTTATATAATTTTTGTTTTTTTTTTTTTTATTTGGTTGAACTCAATTTGGTAATAAAGTTTAAAATATATTTTATCAATGTCAAATTACACAAACTATTTTTCATTTAATTTAAAAAACAAAAAAAAAAATAAAAATAAAAATAAAAAAAAATAAAAAAAAAAAAGAAAAAAATAAAATTTTTTTTTTTTATTTTTTTTTTTATTTTTATTTTTTTACAAAAAAAAAAAAAAAAAAAAAAAAAAAAAAAAAAAAAAAAAAAAAAAAAAGGTTGGTACCATCAAAAATTTATAATTCTTTTTTTGTTTTATATTATTTTAATTTTTATTCTATTTAATTTTTTTTTTTTAAAAAACAAAATTTTTTCTTCATTTAATCTTTTTTTTTTATTATTTATTTATATAAAAATATTTTATATAAATAAGGAAAAAAAAAAATAAAAAATAAAAAATAAAAATAATAATATAATAATAATAAATTTTATTCATTAAAAAAAAAAAAAAAAAAAAAAAAAAAAAGTTATATTTAATAAATATATAAAAATCCAACCTATTGTTTTTTTTTTTTTTTTTTTTCAATTTATTTTTTTATTCTTTTTTTTTTTTTATTTTAAAAAAAAATATATATATATTGTATATAAAATATAAATATATTTTTTAAATAATGGAGGAAGATGAAGAAACAAAAAGATTAAATGAACGTCGTCGTATTAGAGAAGAGAGAAGAAAGAAACAAGAAGAGGATGACGCAAAAGAGGACCAAGAGAGAAAAGCAAGAGAGGAAGAACGTAAAGTTCGTAAAGAAGCAAGAACCAAAGAAAGAGGTGAGCGTGAAGCACAACAAAAGAAAGAATTGGAAGAATATATAAAGAGAACTGAAGAAGAACGTAGACAACGTAGGGAAGAACGTGAGAAACGTAGGATAGAAGAAGAGAAACAACAAAAAGAGGATGAGGAAAAGAGAAAGAGACAACAAGAAGAACGTGAAAGAAAACGTCGTGAAGAAGATGAAGAAAAGAGAAAGAAAATCAAAGAGTTGGAGGAATCACGTAGGAAGGTGTTAAAAGAGTTGGAAGAGGATGAGAATAGTTCACAAGTCGATTCGATTCTATCACAAAAGAAGAGACGTTTAATTGCACGTCAAAAGATTGAATCAATTCTAGCATCTGTCGACCCAAGCAACTCACAATACGATCAAACCCAACCAACCCCAATTAAAATAGTATCATTATTATTAACGGATGAATTGAAGGAGGAGGTCATTGATTTGGTGGCAAGTGGTGGATTTAGATCATTGGTGGATTATATGTCGCAACCAGCATCCATCTCAACCATGGCAGAGTATTTGGTTGATATCAATGTGGGTGCCACCATTTTCGCTTCAAAACCAGAGTTCTTAAATGGTACAGCCTCGTTAGAGTTAAAGAATTCCTTAGCGAGAATGCAAGCTTCCTACGAAATCTTAAAGGGTGGAATTCAAACCATGGCAAAGATTATCACTGATCCTTCAAACTCGTTCATATTGGATATACTCTTCTCTATGATTTCAAATCCACCTCCTATTCCACTTACAAATATGCACATTTTCACAGACCTAGTATGTAGTTATATGAGTCGTAAACCAGAATTACTCATTTACATTTGCAATAACAAGGATACAATCTTACCTTCATTGATGCAACATCTTTCAAATAGTGAAACTGTTGATTTATTATTGAAAATGGCTGAAATCGAAATGACACAAAGTAATGAAACCACATCTAATAGCAGCAGTGGTGGTAGCGCAGCATCATCATTTTTTAGTTTATTTACAGGTTCATCAAGTAGTAGTAGCAGTAGTAACAACAATAACAACAATAGTAATAATAAAGAGAAACCAAATTGGACAAATGATTTAACACCATATTTAATTTTAAGAATTAATGAAATTAGTAATTTAGAGAATGTTATAGTTGATCAATTAGATTTAGAGATTGATAATATTCAAAGATTAATGTTTGAATTAGTAAAGAAATATCCAAAATCAAAAGTTGCTCATCATTTATGTGGTCAATCATTCTCTAATGCAGTTTTAAGAAATGGTTTTAAATTAGCATTGGTTCATCCTTACACTTCACCATTCTCATCATCAATGTTATCATTAATTTGCACATTAGTAGATTCGTCAGTTACAATGACTCAGTCTTTAATTACAAATTCTTCATCATCTTCTTCATCATCATTATTATCGTCATCATCGTCCTCATCATCATTATTATCATCATCATCATCATCAAATCAAGATTTACCATCAGTTATAAATTTATTATTTAAACAAATCGTTATCATTGATGATATTAGTAATGGTGAAGATAATTCAAGAGAGTTATCACCAATAAAAGCAATCTCTGAAATTTTAACCATTAAAAAAGATTCACAAGAGATATTTAGTATTGTACGTTTGAAATGTTTACATTTAATTAATTCATTGGTAAAAGCAAATATTTCAAAATTAGATCGTGAAATTTGGGAGAGTGGTATCTTAAAGAAATGTATTGATATCTTTTTCGAATATGAAACCAATAATGTCATCCATTGTATGATAGAAGGTATCTTAACACCATTAATTCAACGTTGTCTTGGTAGTGATGATGAAGAATTTATGTGTCATTTATTAAAAGATTGTTCCTTTGTTTCAAGAGTTGTAAATATTTTAAGTGGTGGTAATAATAGTGAATTAAATCAAATTAATAATAGTAATAATAATAATAATGATAATAGTAGTAATAATAATAATAATAATAATAATAATAATAATAATAATATAAATGGTAGTTTAAGTGGAGCTAGTAAATTAAGTGCATTATTTGTAAATAGTAAAGATAATGATGTAGTTATAGTTGAACAACAAAAATCTGAACCAGTAATTGGTGCACCAGCTCCTGCAATGGGTTCATTATCAAGAGGTGGTGGTAAAAAGATAAGAAGAAAGGTATCTTTCTTTAGTACTGATGAAGATTCAACTTCAAATGCACAAGATGAAAATAATACTAGCAGTAATACAAATGGCGATGTTAAATTAGCAATTGGTGATTTATCAATGTTTCAACCACCAACTTCAACTCCAGCTCCAGCCACCTCAACTACTGAACAATCTTCCGATAAAAATTCTTTAGAAAATACAGTAGTTAGCTCAGAAAAGAGATTCTCTGCAACTTTAACTTCAACTTTCTCTATATCTTCATCCTCTTCTTCTTCAACATCTTCTACATCTTCTACATCAACTACTACAACAAAGATAAATGGCACCTCTAGTAGTAGTAGTAATAGTGGTAGCAGTAGTATTAGTAAAAAAGCAGAAAAAGAATTAAAGGAACAAGAGAAACAAAAAATAAAAGAGTTGATGGATACCTTAAAATCAAAACAATTAACACCAGATCAAGAAAAAGCAATTAAATCACAAATTAAGCAACTCAAGAAAGAAAAAAGACAAAAGAAAGAAGAAAAGAAATTAGCAAAAAGATTAAAAGAAAAAGAAAAAGAAAGTAAATCAAAATCATCAACATCAACATCATCATCTACTTCTTTAAAGAATAGTTCTGGTTCAGTAGTTTTACCAACATCAACAAACAAATTAAAATCGTCTTCATCAAACTCACCATCATCTTCACCAGTTTTAACATCAACCACTACATCCACATTAGCAGCAGCAACAACAACAACAACAACACCAACATCCACCACAGCACCAACCACAACCACAACAACAACAACAACAATGACAACAACAACAATTACTTCAACTTTATCAGATCAATCAAGTGATACAAGTAGTAATAGTGATAGTTGTTCAAATAGTGATGTTTCAAGTGAAATCTCAAAACTATCATTAAATGACAATTCTCAACCAATCGAGGCATCAGTTGAAAATATTGAATCAATTGAAGAGCAAAGTGTAGTAGTAGTATATCATAATGAAGAATCGTCTAACAATGGTAGCAGTAATAATACCGAATGTAATAATAGTAAAATAAATGATGAATCATCAACTAACACCCCAACCACCTCAACCACCACAGCAACAAAGAAGAAAGGAGTAAATCATAATGTTGGACATATTATATCACTATGTATTGAAATTACCCATATCGTTAACAAGAGTAAAGGTCAATTGCTTAGAGATATTGTTGATGAATGTTGCCTATTCCAAGGTCAATGGGATGAAGTTGTTGTACCAAAATTACGTCAAGAAATATCATTTAGAAATATCAAACCAATTGGTACCGTTTCAATGCGTAAAGGTAGAAAGGGTGCTCCACCAACTCCATTTGCAAATGTTGAATCTTTCCAAAATATGGCAAATGGTGTTCCAATTCCTCCAACAAATCCTTCCTCAAAATTCTTTTTCTAAAAATATAATAATAATAATAATATAATAAAAAAACAAAACAAAAAACAAAAACAAAAATATAATAAACAAAAAAGAAAAAAAAAAAAAAAAGAAAAAAAAAAAGAAAAAAAAATATTAAAAAAAAAGATCTATATGGCAAAGAAATAAAAAAAAAAAAAAAAAAAAAAAAGAAAAACAAAAACTAACAAAAAAAAAATAGAAAAATAAACTAAATAAACATATTTGAAAATTAAAAAAACTTATTTCTTTCTTTTCTTTCTTGATTTTATTATTTTTTTTTTGTTAGTTTTTGTTTTCTTTTTTTTTTTTTTCTTTTTTTCTTTTTTTTTTTTATTTCTTTACCATATAGATCTTGATTTTATTATTTTTTTTTTTATTTTTTTATTTTTATTATTTTTTTTTTTTTTTTTTGTTTATTAATTTACATGTATAAAAAAAAGATAGCAAGAATGCAAGATTATTCACCCAAAAATTTAGTTGATATTTGATCTATAATATCATAAGAATCTTTCCAAATTTCAGATCCATCATCTTCATTTTTATGTTCCTCTAAAAATTCACTAAATTGAACTAAAAAAGCAGTTACTCTGGAAACTGAATCTATTATCATTGTTTTATTTTCATCTAAAATTTCAATTTGTTTCTTTACATCATATATATCTTTAGTTTCATCTGCTTTAAATCTTTCAACATTTTCAATTTGTAATTGTTCTTCTTTTTTATAAAGCATATAATCTTTTTCTAATCTATTAATGAAAGGGGGTTTATTTATAATTTTATTTATAATTTTATTTATAATTTTATTTATTATTGTTAATTTTTAATTATTATTATTTTGAAAATAAAACCAAAAGTTAATAAATTACTTATGTGTAAGAAATAATTATTTCTTTTTTTTTTTTTTTTTTTTTTTTTTTTTTTTTCAAATAATACCTTTTTAGTGCATCAATTTTAATTTTTAAACTTCTTTTTGTGTCCAAAACCATTGTGTTTTATTCTTTGTTTTTATTTTTGTTTTTTATTTTATTTTATTTTTTTTTTTTTTTTTTTTCACCCACAAAAATAGATTTTGAAAATGACAATTTAATTTTTTTTTTTTTTTATTATTTATTTTTTTTTTACATTTCCACAAAAAAAAAATAAAAAATAAAAATTAAAAAAAAATAAAATTAAAAAAACGATTGTTTGTCGTCTTTTTATTTTTTTTATTTTTTTTTTTTATTTCCAAAACATTTTCTTTTTTTTTTAATAAAATACAAATATAAAAATAAAATAATAAGAAAAAGAATGGCAGATGAAGATGATGGATTACAATTAAATATTTGTTATTTACAACGTGTACCTAAAAAAGAAATAAATTCAAAAGCAGAAGAGGAAGCCTACTTTAAAGAAAATATCAGTAATAATAATAACTTTACAAATAATAGAGCATATAGAGAGAAAACAAACAAAAATGAAAATAATTTAAATAATAATAAGAACAACAACAATAACAACAATAATAATAAAACTTACAATAACAACAATAGTAATAATAGTTACAATAATAATAATTACAATAATAACTCATTTAATAATAATAATAATAATAACTATAATAATAATAATAGCAATAATAATAATAATTCAAATAATAATAATTTAAATAAAAAACCAACATTTTTAGAAAAGAAAATTCAACAAGAACAAAAACAAAAAGAATTAAAAGAATTAAAAGGACCACAACATCATAGATATAGGAATCAAGAGAATGAAGAGTCAAATGCAATTGAATCAAATTCAAATAATTTTAAAGATAAATATAAGTTTGCAGAAAATAAAACTAAAAAAGATGAATTTAATAGACCAATTTTAGAAACAATTGAAAGTAATATTAAAGTTGAAAAATCTGAAACATTCAGTTCAATGAATTGGGGTTCATTACAATTATCTGAAACATTGGTAAGGAATTTAGTTGGACATATGAAACATGAAAAACCAACACATATTCAAGAGGCATCGATAACACCAATTTTAAAAGGTAATGATGCATTGGTTAAGGCACAAACTGGTAGTGGTAAAACTTTATCCTATTTAATACCAGTGGTGCAAAAATTAACCGAACAACGTGTTACAAGATCAGATGGTTGCTATTGTGTAATCATTACACCAACAAGAGAATTATCATCACAGATTTATGAAGAACTTCAAAAACTTTTAAAACCATTCTATTGGATCGTTCCGGGTATAATTATGGGTGGTGAGAATAGAAGTGCTGAAAAAGCACGTATACGTAAAGGTATAAATATTTTAGTTGCAACACCTGGTAGATTATTAGATCATTTACAAAATACTCAATCATTTCCAACTGATAATATTAAATGGTGTATTTTGGATGAAGCTGATAAATTATTGGATTTAGGTTTTGAAAAGGATGTTACCACTATCATTAATTTATTAGATTCAAAAAAGAGAACAATGAAATTCAAAAGACAAAATATTTTAGTTTCTGCTACTCTTAGTGAAGGTATTTCAAGATTGGCTTCATTATCATTAACAAGTCCAGTTTACATTGGTTTGGATTCAAAAGTATTAGAAAAAGGTGAAAATCCATTCCAAGCTGCTGAAAAAGAAATGCTTCAAGCTCCAAAACAATTGGATCAATTTTATGTTGAAGTTGAATCAAAAGAACGTCTAACTTCTTTAATAGCCTTTATTAGATGGAAAACTTCAAATATTACAATTGATAAAGGCGATGTTGCCTCTGGTAATAGTTCAGCAAATTCAAAAATGATTGTTTTCTTTTCATCATGTGATTCAGTCGATTTTCATCATTATATGTTTAGTAATATGAAAATGGATAAAGAGAGAGGTGTAAAAAGAACAAAGAAAGAACAAATTAAACAAGATAAATTAATTCAACAACATAAACAAAAGAATTCAAAAATTTTCCAAACTGGTAATGAAAGTGATGATGAAGAAAGTGATAATGATGATAGTGACGATAGTGATTCAAATAATTCAGATTCAGAAACTGATGAAGAAAAAGAAATTGAAAAACAAATTAAAGAGGCAACATCAAATCCAAATTATAGGGTAAAAACATCAGTTTTTTCAGTACCAATTTTTAAACTTCATGGTGAATTAGATCAACAAACTAGAACTAAAACATTTTTTGATTTTAAAAATTCACCAAATGGTATTTTATTAACTACCGATGTTTCAGCAAGAGGTTTAGATTTACCATCGGTAAATTGGATCGTTCAATATGATCCATGTTCCGATACAAAAGATTATATTCATAGAATTGGTAGAACTGCTCGTTTAGGTAATCAAGGTTGTTCATTATTATTCCTTTTACCAAGTGAAAAGAAGTATATTGATCATTTGGCTAAATTTAATGTCTCTGTTAAAGAAATGAAAGTTACAACTATTCTTCAAAGTTTATTCTACACAAGTGATGGTCAATTGAAAAAAACTTCAAAATCTTCACAATTGGAATCACAAGTACACGATTTACAATTACTATTTGAAAGATTTTTAATTTATGATTCAAAAGCAAAGGAAATGGCAAGATGTGCTTATCAATCTTTCCTTAGATCTTATGCAACTCATAAAGCTGATGTTAAATCAATATTTCATATATCTTATTTACATTTAGGTCATGTTTCAAAGAGTTTTGCACTAAGAGAAACTCCAACAGAATTAAATAAAATGTCTGCTGGTATTAAAGGTGCTAAAGCGGCTAAAAAAGGTGATGAAGATACACTCCAAAAACAAACTGCTGATTTTAAAATGAAAAATTATAAATCTGTAAATGAATTCTCTGATGGTTTAAATGATCAACCTTTACAAAGAGCAAATTTCCATTATGAATCTGCTAGTGGTGTCATTCACAATATCTATCAACGTCATTTCAATAGAAACGAAAGAGATGAAGCTGATAAAAACTCAAATCCAAAAGAAATCAAAGAAAAGAAAAGAAGATTATATGATAAAAAAATTGAATCAAATAAAAAATTTAAATCAAAATAAATAATCTTTTTAAAAAAATAAATATATATTATCCATTTTTTTTTTTTTTTTTTTAAAAAGTAATAATTTTGTAAATTGTTTATTATTTTTTTCTAAATACTATTATACATTTAATTAATTTAATTACAACCACAACTTGGATGTAAAATTGGATTTGTAATGGTACCAACTGTGTTTAAAACTGATCCCACAATTACACCAGTACCAATTAAAACTCCACCAACAAGATTTCCTACTACATTTCCCAAAGTTGGTCCACCACATGGGCTATATTGAATTGAGTTTAATGATTGACTAGATGATGGTGATGATGATGAGAATGAAACATTTTTTGATTTTGTAATTGATTTAACATTACCAATTGATGAGATTGAAGCTATAATAAATTAATATTAATATTTATAATTTTAAAAAATAAACAATTTAAAAACTATATTTTTTTAAATTTTATTATAAATTACCTAAGATTGTCATTTTTAGTTTTTAGTTTTTTTTTTTTATTATTTTTAAAAAAAAAATTATTTATTTATAGTAAAATAAAATCATATGTTTTTTTTTTTTTTTTTAACTTGTTTGGATAATAAATGATTTCATTTTTTTGATTAATATTAATCAATACAGATTTATTGTTTGAGTTTTAATTGTATGAAATACCAAAAAAAGTAAAAGTTAATCTTTGAAAATGAGATTTTCAAAAAAAAACAAAAGGATTATAATAAAATAATCTATTTTTTTTTTATTAAAAAGGATAAAAATATTTTTTGGAAAAATGAAAATGATTTGGTGTGTTTAAATCTATAAAAAATTAATTGCCTTTTTGCAAATGAAAAAATTTTAAATAAAAAAAAAAAAAATAACACAGATTAAAAATTAAATATTTAAATCTGATTTTAATTTGTTAAACCCTTTTTTAAAATTATTGACTTTTTCTGTTGATTGTTATAATGATAATTGAATGATTACAAAAGTTTATATTAAAACTTAAGATTTTCTTATTCATTTTCATATCCTTTTTTTCTTTAAAAATATTAAATTTTAATATTACTCTAATATTTTGAATTTGTTTTGATAAAAATCAATATATTTAAATATATTAATTTTTTTAAAAGTCAAGTAACATGTAAAGATAAACAAATTATTTTAAAATTAATTTTTTTTTTTTTTTTTTTTTTTTTTTTTTAAATAATTAATTTAATTTTTACAGTTTATTGAATTATTTTTAGTATTTGTTTTAATCTTTTAATTTAAATAATTTTACAGTTTTAATGGCAACCACAGTTTGGACCACTTAATAAACCACCAACAACACCATTGACAGTACCAACAATAATACCAGTTCCGACAAGTACACCACCTACGAGATTACCAACAGTACCAATTAATGGACTACCACCACCGCAGCCACCACATTGTATTGAATTTGATGATTGTAATGATGAGTTTGATAATGATGAAAAATTATTTGATTTTGAAATTGATTTAACATTACCAATTCATGAGATTGAGGCTATTTAAAAATAATATAAAATAATTAATTTTAATATTATTTAATGTATATATATATATATATAAAACATACCTAAGATTGTCATTTTTAATTTTGTTAATTGGAAATTAATTTTTTGATTTAATGATTATAAAATAAAAAAAAAAAAAACCTTTTATATCAAATTTTTTTAAACAAAAATTATTTATTTTTATTTGTTTTTAATTTATCTTACAAAAAATAAAAATAATAATTAACTATCAATTAAGAAATAATGTGTTAATGGGGGTAATTATTGTGTGTTAATTAATCAACCGAATCCACCAAGGTTTTGATATGTATAAACTATTAAGTTAATACTTCATATAAATTTTTTTTTTTAAAATTTATATTGTTTCAGTTTAATTGTTCAAACACACAATTAACCCCTCATTAACACATTATTTCCTAATTGATAGTAAATTTAAAGTATTTTTATTTATTTTTAAAGAATTTTTATTTATTCTACTCACACATCATATTAAAATTTTTTTTTTTTTTTTTTTTTATTGTGTGGTATAATTTAATATATCTATTATACAAGAAAATAGTTTTTTGAAAATGAGATCTTTTGTGATCTAAACAGTTAAATTTCTGAAAAAAAAGAATTTAATTATAATAATAAATTATTTGTTTTTTTTAAATTGATTTTTTTTTTTTTTAAATTTTTTTTTTTTCAAAAGTTCAAAATAAAAGTATAAATTCTAATTTTATTTCAATCATTATTTCATTAAATTAAACAATCAAAAAAATTTTAAATAAATTAATAAAATGACACTCTTAGGTAAGTAATTAAATAATTAATTATAGTTTATTAAAAAATAATTTTATTAATTACTTATTTTTTAATATTAAAAAACTTAGCTTCAATCTCATCAATTGGTAATGTTAAATCAATTTCAAAATCAAATAATTTTTCATCATTATCAAACTCGTCATTACAATCATCAAACTCAATACAATGTGGTGGCTGCGGTGGTGGTAGTCCATTAATTGGTACTGTTGGTAATCTCGTCGGTGGTGTACTTGTCGGAACTGGTATTATTGTTGGTACTGTCATTGGAACTGTCAATGGTGTTGTTGGTGGTTTATTAAATGGACCAAACTGTGGATGTCATTAGAACTGTAAAATTATTTAAATTATAATATTTTGTAATCAAAAAAGTTTTTTTATAATAAATAACTTTGTATTAATAAAAAATTAAATCCAAAAAAGACTTAATGTTTCATTTTTTATTTTTTTATAATTTTTTTATTTTATTTTTACAATATTGTAAATTACAAAAAGAGATTGATTATTTATACTTTTTTAAATTAATTACACTGACTTTCAACAGTTCTAGCATTTAGAATTAAAATATCAATTTGATATTACTTATAAAATTTAATTAACCAATCTTTTAATTTACTTTGTCAGTAATATCAATCGATTCTACTTGAACACCAATATCCAAACATTCTTTTTTACTTCTTCTAATATTTCAATTTCCTTCCAGTCAAACCAAACCTCTTCCAGGATGACGCACCTGTGATAACTATTGCTTTTGGTGTCGGAAAATTTGTTTTCTTTTTTTATAATTTAAAAAACTTAATATTGTATAAAATAAAATATAAACAAATGAATTCAAAAATAATTTTTTTATTTTTAAATAATGAATTTAATTTTTACAGTTTATTGAATTATTTTTAGTTTTTGTTTTATATCTATTAATTTAAATAATTTTACAGTTTTAATGGCAACCACAGTTTGGACCACTTAATAAACCACCAACAACACCATTGACAGTTCCAACGACAGTACCAAGAATAATACCAGTTCCGACAAGTACACCACCTACGAGATTACCAACAGTACCAATTAATGGACTACCCCCACCGCAGCCACATTGAATTGAATTTGATGATTGTAATGACGAGTTTGATAATGATGAAAAATTATTTGATTTTGAAATTGATTTAACATTACCAATTGATGAGATTGAAGCTATTTAAAAATAATATAAAATAATTAATTTTTAATTATTTTGTGTATATATTTTTAGATTTTAAAGACATACCTAAGATTGTCATTTTTTTAATATTGCTAATTGTAAATTTTAATAGTTTGATTTAATGATTTTTTTTTAAAATAAAAAAACCTTTTATATCAAATTTTTTAAAACAATAATTATTTTTTTTTATTTATTTTTAATTTATCTTACAAAATAATAATAATAATTAACTATCAATTAGGAAATAATGTGTTAGTGGGGGTAAATATTGTGTGTTAATTAATCAACCGAATCTACCGAAGTTTTTATATGTATAAACTATTGTGTTAGTTCTTCATATAAATTTTTTTTTTTAAAATTTATATTGTTTCAGTTTAATTGTTCAAACACACAATTAACCCCACATTAACACATTATTTCCTATTTGATAGTAAATTTATATTATTATTATTTTTTTTTTTTTTTAGAAGTTTTATTTATTAACACATATTAATAATTTTTTTTTTTTTTGTGTGGTTTAATTTAGTATATCAATTATACAAGAAAATAATTTTTTGAAAATGAGATTTTTTGTGATTTAAACAGTTAAATATCTGAAAAAAAAAAGAATTTAATTATAAAAATAAATTATTTGTTTTTTTTTTAAATTAATTATATTTTTTAATTTTTTTTTTATTGAAAATAAAAGTATAAATTCTAATTTTATTTTCAATCATTATTTCATTAAATCAAACAATCAAATAAACTTTAAAATAAATTAATAAAATGACACTCTTAGGTAAATAATTAAAATAAATTGTAGTTTATTAAAAAGTAATTTTATTAATTTATTTTATTTTATAAATTTAAAAAATTTAGCTTCAATCTCATCAATTGGTAATGTTAAATCAATTTCAAAATCAAATAATTTTTCATCATTATCAAACTCATCATTACAATCATCAAACTCAATACAATGTGGTGGCTGCGGTGGTAGTCCATTAATTGGTACTGTTGGTAATCTCGTAGGTGGTGTACTTGTCGGAACTGGTATTATTGTTGGTACTGTCGTTGGAACTGTCAATGGTGTTGTTGGTGGTTTATTAAGTGGTCCAAACTGTGGATGCCATTAAATTTATTAAAATCGATAATGTTTTTTTATAATAAATAAATTTGTATAAATAAAAAATGAATTTCAAAAAAGACTTAACATGTTCATTTTTATTATAACTATTTTTTTTTTTTTTTTTTACAATATTATAAATTACAAAAAAAAAGATTGATTATTTATTATGAGTCTTAATTTTTTGAGAATTTAAATTTTTAACTGATGAGGAGGGACAATTTTCTCTTTTTGATTCATTTGTAGAATATCGAGAGTGATGAGAATAATGAGTTACTGGTTTCCTATAGTCTGGATATTTTGCAAGAGAATTTATAATAAAATTAGTGGCATCTCTTAAAGTTGGTGGAATTGTGGCAAAGAAATGAGATATACAATAAACTAAAGGTGGGCATGAAATTATTGCATCATTTCTACTAATACCATCTACAATGTATTTTGAAGCTTTGTCAGTTGTTATAGGTAGTAACATTGGTATATCTTTATAATCCAAAGAATCAACTAATGGAGTATAAACAAAACCTGGTATTATTACTGAAACGCCAACACCTCTTGATGCTAAACCATTTCTAAGTATTAACCCAAATGATTTTAGGTAACCTTTACTTGATGAATATCCTGCCATTGTATAATCAAAATATGGTGTAATACTTGACATCAAAACCAATTGACCAGATCCTCTTGATTCAAAGATTGGTACCATTGGTAAAACTGTATTCAAGGTTCCAATTACCTATAATAAATAATTTATTAATTAGTTTTAAAAGAATATCATTACTTTTTATATTTTTAAAATTATTTAAGATATTACATTTGTGTTTGTAACTGTTAATATTCTTTCAGTAAAATCTAATTCTTTTGGTAACATTGCTGGAATTTTTTTTTTAAATATAAATAAATATATTAAGAAAACCAATTTTTTTTTTTTTAAAAAAGTAATTATACTGACTTTCAACAGTTCCAGCATTTGCAATTAAAATATCAATTTTATATTTATTATCAAATTTAATTAACCAATCATATAATTTTTCTTTGTCAGTGACATCAATTGATTCAATTTCTACTTGAACACCAAGATCCAAACATTCTTTTTGAATTTCTTCTAATTTTTCAATGTTTCTTCCAGTTAAACCTAAAACCAAAGAATTATTGGTTTTTCTTTTTGCATATTCAAGTGCTATTCCTCTACCAATACCAGATGATGCACCCGTGATAACTATTGCTTTTGGTGTTGGGAAATTTGTTTTCTTTTTTTTATAATTTAAAAAACCTAATATAGGATAAAATATTAAAAGAATCATTGAACCAATTATATTGGTCAACAATAAAGATATATCAGTTAGCACTGCCATTCTTATTATTAATTTTTTTTGAAAAATTTAAATTAAAAAAAAATTTAAATTAATAAAAAAAATTTAAATAAAAAAAAAAAAAAAAAAAAAAAAAAAAAAAATTTGTTAAAGTGTTAAAATTCTAAACCGTTTAAAAGAATGTTTAATTAATTAATTCAAAAACACCAAGAATAAAAATTGATTTACAATATTAAATTTTCATTTTTTAACAAATTTTTTTTATATTTTTTAAAAAAAATACAAAACAGGAAGGTTGTCAAAACAGATCTATCATTTTTTTTTTTTTTTTTTTTTTTTTTTTTTTTTTTTTTTAAATTTATTTAATATAAAATTAAATAATTAAATAAATCATTTTAAATCTAATTTTAATTTTAAAAACATTTTACAAAGATTAAAATCAGATTTAAAATAACTTTTTCTTTAGTTAATCAAATAATAATTAAATAATTTCAAAAGTTTATATTTATACTTTTTTTTTTTATTCATTTTCATATTCACTTTTAATAAGATTATCATAAAAAATTCTGAATTGTTTTAATGAAATAAATTTATTAAATATTTTAAAAAAATGAATTCAAAATTTATTTTTTTTTTTTTTTTTTTTTTTTTTTTTTTTGAATAATGAATTTAATTTTTACAGTTTATTGAATTATTTTTAGTATTTTTTTATATCTATTAATATAAATAATTTTCAGTTCTAATGACATCCACAGTTTGGACCACTTAATAAACCACCAACAACACCATTGACAGTTCCAACAACAGTACCAAGAATAATACCAGTTCCAACAAGTACTCCACCGACGAGATTACCTACGGTACCAATTAATGGACTACCACCACCGCAGCCACATTGAATTGAATTTGATGATTGTAATGACGAGTTTGATAATGATGAAAAATTATTTGATTTTGAAATTGATTTAACATTACCAATTGTTGAGATTGAAGCTAAGTTTTTAATATTAAAAAATAAATAATTAATAAAATTTTTTTTTAATAAACTACTATTAATTATTTTAATTACTTACCTAAGAGTGTCATTTTATTAATTTATTTAGAGTATTTTGATTTAATGATTTATTAAAAAAAAAAAAAAAAAAAAAATCCTTTTATATCAAAATTTTTTATAACAATAATAACAACGTTTATTTGCTTTTAATTTATCTTAATAATAGTAATTAACTATCAATTAGGAAATAATGTGTTGGTGGGGGTAAATATTGTGTGTTAATTAATCAACCGAATCTACCGAAGTTTTTATATGTATAAACTATCGTGTTAGTACTTCATATAAACTTTTTTTTTAAATTTATATGTTTCAGTTTAATTGTTCAAACACACAATTAACCCCACAATAACATATTATTTCCTAATTGATAGTAAATTTATATTATTATTATTATTTTTTAAAAAAAGTTTTATTTATTCTTCTCACACACATTAAAAATAATAATATTTTTTTTTTTGTGAGGTTTAATTTAATATATCGATTATATAAGAAAATAATATTTTGAAAATAAGATTTTTTGTGATTTAAACAGTTAAATATCTGAAAAAAAGAATTTAATTATAATAATTAATTATTTGTTTTTTTTAATTTTTTTATTTTTTTTATTCAAAATAAAAGTATAAATTCTAATTTTATTTTCAATCATTAAATTAAACAATCAAATAAACTCTAAATAAATTAATAAAATGACACTCTTAGGTAAGTAATTAAAATAATTAATAGTAGTTGATTAAAAAATAATTTTATTAATTATTTATTTTTTAATATTAAAAAACTTAGCTTCAATCTCAACAATTGGTAATGTTAAATCAATTTCAAAATCAAATAATTTTTCATCATTATCAAACTCATCATTACAATCATCAAATTCAATTCAATGCGGTGGCTGCGGTGGTGGTAATTCATTAATTGGTACTGTTGGAGGTCTTGTTGGTGGTGTACTTGTTGGAACTGGTATTATTGTTGGTACTGTCATTGGAACTGTTAATGGTGTTGTTGGTGGTTTATTAAGTGGTCCAAGCTGTGGATGCCATTAAAATAATGTTTTTTAGAATAAATAAATTTGTATATATAAAAAATGAAATTCAAAAAATACCTAACACCTTTCTTTTTTTTTTTTTATTATTTGTTTTTAATTTTTTTATATAATTACTAAAATTGAATTTTTTTTTTTTTTTTTTAAAAATTAATTACACTGACTTCCAACTGTTCCAGTATTTGCAATTGATCAATTTGATGTTTATCATCCAAATTTAATTAACTGATCTTTATATTTTCTTTGTCAGTGACATCATAAAAATTCTGAATTTGTAGTTATAAAATGTAACATGTAAAGATTAACAAATGAATTCAAAAATAATTTTTTTTTTTTTTTATTAATTTAATTTTTACAGTTTATTTGAATTATTTTTAGTATTTGTTATATATTTTTTAATTTAAATAATTTTACATTTTAATGGCAACCACAGTTTGGACCACTTAATAAACCACCAACAACACCATTGACAGTTCCAACGACAGTACCAACAATAATACCAGTTCCTACAAGTACACCACCCACAAGATTACCAACAGTACCAATTAATGGACTACCACCACCACAGCCACCACATTGAATTGAATTTGATGATTGTAATGACGAGTTTGATAATGATGAAAAATTATTTGATTTTGAAATTGATTTAACATTACCAATTGATGAGATTGAAGCTATTTAATAATAAAATAAAATAATTAATTTTTAATTATTTTGTGTATATTTTTTAGATTTTAAAGACATACCTAAGATTGTCATTTTTTTAATTTTGTTAATTGTAAATTTTAATAGTTTGATTTAATGATTTTTTTAAAAAAAAAAAAACCTTTTATATCATAATTTTTAAATTTTTTTATTTGTTTTTAATTTATCTTACAAAAAAAAAAAATAATAATAAACTATCAATTAGGAAATTTATGTGTTAGTGGGGGTAAATATTGTGTTAATTAATCAACCGAATCTACCGAAGTTTTTATATGTATAAACTATCGTGTTAGTACTTCATATAAACTTTTTTTTTAAATTTATATTGTTTCAGTTTAATTGTTCAAACACACAATTAACCTCACAATAACATATTATTTCCTAATAGATAGTATATTTTTATTATTATTTTTTTTTTAAAAAAAGTTTTGTTTTTTCTTCTCACACATATCATATAAAAAATAATAATAATAATTTTTTTTTTTTTTTTGTGTGGTTTAATTTAATATATCGATTATACAAGAAAATCGTTTTTTGAAAATGAGATTTTTTGTGATTTAAACAGTTAAATATCTGAAAAAAAGAATTTAATTATAATAATTGATTATTTGTTTTTTTTTTTAAAATTAATTATATTATTTAATTTTTTTTTTTTATTCAAAATAAAAGTATAAATTCTAAATTTATTTTCAATCATTATTTCATTAAATCAAACAATCAAATAAACTTAAAAATAAATTAATAAAATGACACTCTTAGGTAAATAATTATAATTAATTATAGTTTATTAAAAAAGTAATTTTATTAATTATTTTATTTTATAATATTAAAAAACTTAGCTTCAATCTCATCAATTGGTAATGTTAAATCAATTTCAAAATCAAATAATTTTTCATCATTATCAAACTCATCATTACAATCATCAAATTCAATTCAATGTGGTGGCTGCGGTGGTGGTAGTCCATTAATTGGTACTGTTGGTAATCTCGTCGGTGGAGTACTTGTTGGAACTGGTATTATTGTTGGTACTGTTGTTGGAACTGTCAATGGAGTTGTTGGAGGTTTATTAAGTGGTCCAAACTGTGGATGTCATTAAAATAAATGTTTTTTTATAATAAATAGCTTTGTACAAATAAAAATGAAATTCAAAAAGATTTAATACATTTCTTTTTTTTTTATTATTTATTTTTTTATTTTTTATTTTTACAATATTTATTTTTAAATTAGAAAAAATGATTAATTATTTATTATTATGCCTCTTTATTTTTTTGAGAATTTGAATTCATAGCTGGTGAGGAGGGACAATCCTCTCTTTTTGATTCATTTGTTGAATATTGAGAGTGATGAGAATAATGAGTTACTGGTTTACTATAATCTGGATATTTCAAAAGAGAATTTGAAATGAAATTAGTGGCATCTCTTAAAGTTGGTGGAATTGTGGCAACGAAATGAGATATACAATAAATTAAAGGTGGGAATGAAATTATTGCATCATTTCTACTAATGCCATCGACAATGTATTTTGAAGCTTTGTCAGTTGTTATAGGTAGTAACATAGGTATATCCTTATAATCCAAAGAATCAACTAATGGAGTATAAATAAAACCTGGTGTTATTACTGAAACGCCAACGCCTCTTGATGCTAAACCATTTCTAAGTATTAACCCAAATGATTTTATGTAACCTTTACTTGATGAATATCCTGCCATTACATAATCAAAATATGGTGTAATACTTGACATCAAAACCAATTGACCAGATCCTCTTGATTCAAAGATTGGTACCATTGGTAAAACTGTATTCAATGTTCCAATTACCTATAATAATTTATTAATTAGTTTTAAAAGAATATCGTTACTTTATATTCAAATTATTTAAGATATTACATTTGTGTTTGCAACTGTTAATATTCTTTCAGTAAAATCTAATTCTTTTGGTAAAATTGCTATGAAAATTATTTTTTTTAAATAATTAATACAAGTAAACCTTTTTTTTTTTTTTAAAAAAAATTATGTATACTGACTTTCAATAGTTCCAGCATTTGCAATTAAAATATCAATTTTATATTTATTGTCAAATTTAATTAACCAATCATTTAATTTTTCTTTGTCAGTGACATCGATTGATTCAATTTCTACTTGAACACCAAGACCCAAACATTCTTTTTGAATTTCTTCTAATTTTTCAATGTTTCTTCCAGTTAAACCTAAAACCAAAGAGTTATTTTTTTTTCTTTTTGCATATTCAAGTGCTATTCCTCTACCAATACCAGATGATGCACCCGTGATAACTATTGCTTTTGGTGTTGGGAAATTTGTTTTCTTTTTTTTATAATTTAAAAAACCTAATATAGGATAAAATATTAATAGAATTATTGAACCAATTATATTGGTCAACAATAATGATATATCAGTTAAGACTCCCATTCTTATTATTTTTTATTTTTTTTGAAATGAAAAAAAAAAAAAATTATTAAATGGCAAAAACTCAATCAAAAAAAAAAAAAATAAATAAATAAAAAAAATAAAAATAAAATAAAATAAATCTGATTCCAAAGATATTTTTAGATTTTTTTTATTTTTTTTTTTTTATTTTTCCCAAATAAGAATTTAATTAAATAAAAATTGAATAATTAAATAAACCAAAATTAAAAAATAAAATATAAAAAACAAATTACTTTAATTAGAAATTAATTTATAAAAAAAAAGAAAAAAGAAAATTGTGAAATAAATTTTTTAAAATTATGGAGCATATAAAAAGAACAAATTTTTTTTTTATTATTTCCAATATTATTATTTATATTTTAAAAAATAAACAAATAAACAAATAAAAAAAAAAAATGTTTAAACAAATAATTATATTTATAGCTTTAATACTTTTTATTTTTAATCAATTGGATATAGTATCAAGTTGTAGATGTGATTCAGATTGTGAAGATTGTAACGAATGTACATTAGATACCTGCTCCCGTGGATGTTGTTCAAATATTGAAATAGATTGTGCTGATGATAATCCATGTACCAAAGATTCATGTTCCAAAGAGACTGGTTGTATTCATGAAGATATTAATTGTGATGATGGTGATGCTTGTACAACTGATTCATGTTCTCAATTATCTGGTTGTTGTAATTTACCAATCTCTTGTGATGCTTGTACAACCGATTCTTGTTTAAATTCCACTGGTTGTTGTAGTTTACCAATCTCTTGTGATGATGGTGATGCTTGTACAACTGATTCATGTTCAAAGAAAACTGGTTGCAGTAATGTTCCAATTGCATGTGATGATGGCAATGCTTGTACCAATGATGGTTGTTCAAAGGAAACTGGTTGCACTCATTCTAATATCGATTGTGATGATGGTGATGCTTGTACAACTGATTCATGTTCAAAGAAAACTGGTTGCTGTAATGTTCCAATTGCTTGTGACGATGGTAATGCTTGTACCACTGATGGCTGTTCCAAGGAAACTGGTTGCACACATTCTAATATCGACTGTGATGATGGTGATGCTTGCACTACTGATTCATGTTCTAAAAAGACTGGTTGCAGTAATATACCAATGTCTTGTAATGATAATGATGCTTGCACAACCGATTCATGTTCAAACTCTACTGGTTGTTGTAATTCCCCGATTTCATGCGATGATGATCATGCTTGTACCACCGATAGTTGTTCTAAAGAAACTGGTTGTTGCAATTCCCCAATCTCTTGTGATGATGGTGATTTGTGTACCACCGACAGTTGTTCTAAAGAAACTGGTTGTTGCCATACTCCAGTTTCATGCGATGATGGAGAAGATTGTACAACTGACACTTGTTCATCAAAATTAGGATGTGTTCATACCTATATCACTATTTCTCAACCAAAACCTGTTGATTGTTGACACTAACTTTAAAAAATAAAAATATTCAGAAAAAAAAAAAAAAATAAAAAAAAAAATAAAAAAAGCTAAAAATAAAAAAATCTCGAAAAATTAGGTTTTAAAAAATGAAAAGTTTTTTTTTAAATATTTATTTTTTTTTTTTCCACAATTACCACCATTCTATAGATAAAATTAATAATTTATAAATGATTTTTAAATTATTAATTTTATTAATTTTTATAAAAATTACCTTTATAAATACATTAATAACAAAAAGTTATTACGTTAATAAATCAGGTAGTGATTTCAGTGGTAATGGTACAATTGATAATCCATTCAAAAGTTTATGCAACCCTTTATTATCAATAATAAATGAAATTAAAGATCCTTATACAAATGTTAACGTTTTTATTGGGAATGGATATTATTACAACTTAAATTGTACTAAGAAATTTAATAATAATAATATAAATATAATATCATTTTCACCTTATAAAGAGAACTATAATCAAAGTGATATAACTATATCAAATTTTAATTTTCAAGTGATAAATAGTATTGTTCAATTTATCAGATTGAAATTAATATATGATATAGAAAACAATGGTTTAGAAAAGATAAAGATAAATGATAATGCACAATTGATAATATCAGGTTGTGAAGTCACACTGGAAAATCAATTAAAAAGCTCCTATTTCATTCATTCTAATAGATCTCACATTGGCATAATAAATTCAAATATAAAATCCTCTTCAAAGATTATGTACATTGAGGAAGATAGTAGTGGACAAATTAGGAATTGTATATTCAAAGATATAATATCAAATCAACAATCAATTGTAGTAATAGATAGTTACTTAAATACAGAAGATGTAATTTTTGAAAACATTTACTCGATTGGAACTAGTTTTTTAACTTCAAATTCTAGCACCGTAACATTTAATAATTGTAGTTTTTCAAATTTAATTATCGATGGTTTTCACCCATTTTCAACAACTTCAGATTCATTAATTAATTTTAGTGGATTTACAATCAAAAATTCATTTTTTCAAAGAGGATTTCTAAGAATTAAAAATTCAAATACATCAATTGAGAATGGAGTTTTTTTAAATAATAAAGCGTATGGGTTTAATTTAGAAACAGATTCTTTGATTATTATAGAGGATAGTGATGTCGTTGATATATTTGATTGTAGTTTTAAAGGTAATTCAATTTCTTCTTTTTTCTTTTTTAATAATTCAAAAGTAATGATTCAATCATCAACATTTATAGATAATATTAGTACTTTTTTAGTTTCAAATAATAGTTTTGTCTTTGTTGTTGATGTTGAATTTTCAAATTGTAAATCTTCACTTTCAAAGTTTTTATTCTCCTTATATCAATCAAACTCACTTTTAGATAGAATTTCAATATTTTCAAATTCATTTATGGGTTCAGTTGTTCAGTGTATTGAATGTTCTCTAACTTTTGAAAAATTAAAATTTCAAGATAATGAATTTTTTAAAAATCCATTATATTTTAATGATGATGATGATGATATTAGTGATTATAATGATAATGATTTTCCAAGTGCTGCAATCAATATTAAAGATGGTCATTTAAATATAGTAAATTCAACTTTTCAATCAAATATTCATTGGTCAAATAATTTAATTAGAATAAAAGAAAAAAGTGATATTAATTTTACAAATACATTATTTATTAATAATGAAATAAAAAAAGAAAATTTTAATTTAATTTCAATTGATTACTCAATATTAAGATTTAAATCTATAAATTTTAAAAACACAAAAACGATTAGTGGTGCAATTGGTATTTTTAATAATTCTTTATTTGGTTCAACTAATTCAAATTATTCTAATAATTATTGCTCACAGAGTGGCTCTATTTTTTATTTTAATAATAATTCAAATTTTATCAACTCTACTACAAATGCAAATGATGATGATGATGATGAATTAACAAATAATACATTCACTAATAATCATGCTATAATATCTGGTGGTGTATTATTCTCAATGGATTCAATAGTTTTAGATATTCAAGATGATAAATTCAATAACACATTTTCAAACAATAGTGCGTTTTTTGGAAATATATATGCATCAAATCCAACATCAATTAGAGTAGAATTACCATCAACCACTAATTTAAGATTAGAATCAACTATTAAATTATATGACCAATATGAAAATTTAATTATACGAAATGTTTATGATATTCAAGTTATAGTTACTATGATTAATAATAATAATGGTTCATCAACATCTATTATTAAAACATTTAATACAGCAATTAAAAATGGTTTTGGTTTATTTGATTTTTCATTTAAAACAATTGATAAAAATGGTGAATCAATTTATATCTATAGTAACTATTATAATTTTACAATTTATACCAATATATCATTACCAAATATTCCAAATTATAATGGCACTTTTATATTAGATTCTTCAAACCTCTGCCCTCTTCAATATCAATATTACGATAATGGTGAATGTAAATTTTGTCCAGTAGGTACTACCCTCTCAAGTTTATTATATGCAAGTGGTAAAGCATCATGTGTAAATTGTTTTTCAAATACTGTTTGTTTAGGATCAATGGTTTATACTTTTGATAATTATTACTTATTAATTGATAATAAAACAGCGATTGGTACATATCAATGTCCGGTGGGAATGTGTGGAAATTATGGTTCATGCATTGCTACTCAAAATACAGGTTTATTATGTTTAGAATGTGTTGATGGAAACAGTAAAAATGGATTCTATTGTTGTTCTTCAAGTTCTCCATGGTTAATTATAGTTTACATTATTTTTATTATTTTATTTGGTTTATCATTTTCGTTAATTAAATATTGTGATAGATTATCAATTTCAATTTTTAAATCAACAATTGTATTCTTTCAAATTAATTCAATGATTTTCTATGCATATCCAGGTTTATACTTTATTCAATTGTTTAGATTCTCAATTGATTTCATTTCGAACATTTGTATTTTCAATAAATTTAATTACATTTATAAATCAATGCTTACATTAATATCAATTATAATTGTTATTGGATTATCACAAACTCATATTTCATTAACAATTTTAATTAAATTAAATTTATTCCCTAAATGGACTAAAAAATTATTATTAAAATCCAAAAAATTAACAAATAATTATAATAATAATAATAATTTTAATTCAATATATAATTTATATTTAATTTTATTTCAACCAATTATTTATAATTTAATATCAATATTATCAGTGAAAAATATAAATGGTAAAAAGTTTTTATCAATTGATCCATCAACATCATTTTTAGAAAATAGTCATTTTAAAGTAGTAATTTCATTTATTATTATAATTTCAATTTTATTATTATTATCAATACCAGTTATTTTAATAATTTCAAATTTTAAAAAAATTAATTTTTTAATTATTAAAAATTATTATTATAAAAAATCTTTTAAATATTGGGATTTACTTTGGTTATTAATTAATACTTTAATTTGTATTTTCAGTATTACTCTATTATATTCACCAAATCACCAAATTATAGTAATTTTTACAATAGTTTCAATTTTTTCTTTTTTAAATTATTATTTTGAACCTCAAAGAAATCCAAAAATTTATCAATTTGAAAATTTTATCAATTTATTACGAATCATTATTATATCTATTGTTGGATCTTTTGTTTTTCAATCAATTCCTTTAAAATTTAATGGTTTATTAATAACAATTTTATCATTTTCTATAATATTTTATATAATAAAAATAAAAATAATTTAATTAAAATCAATTTAATTAAAATTAATTTAATTATACATATAATAAAATTTAATTTTTTTTTTTTTTTTTAAACAAAGATTTAATTGTCAAGAAATATAATGAGTGCGAGGTAGGCTGGATTATAAAAAACCGTCACTTTCATCTTTTATTGTATATACTTAAAAAAGATATTGAAAAAAGGGACCAATTCACAGAAAAATTATTTTATAAATTTTTAGAAGGTAATAGTGAATTAGATTTACTTAAAGAAATGTTTTAACTATTCCCACAGTTTTTACCATCAACTCCAATGGCCGAAAATATTGTTCAAGTTTAAAACCAACTAAAAACCCATCATTCTTCTTTATTATCTTCAGAATTTTCTTCTTCTTTATTATCTTCTTCATCCGATACTTCATCTGATACTTCTTTTTCTTCACTCGATTCTTTTTCAAATGAAGAATTTACTGAAAAATCTTATGATTTTGCTTTTTAATCTCCATATGATTCATTTGTTAAATATTTTATAATATCTAAACTAGAATATAAAAGTAACAAATAGAGAATGCATGTTATGCTAATAATTGTAAAATTGTGGGATATTATCTTGGTTTAAATCAACTCGATAGATACTAAGGGAGTGAAATTAATATTTATAAACATTGTGATTTTATTGCTCATTGAGGGGTAAAGATTTTCAACTATTCAAATTTATTTTTGATAAAAATCCAAGACTAATTCGTGAATGTGTATCCTCTGAACAATTTATAAAATTATTGGTAAGAACCGGTGATGTCCAATTCGTTATTTACTTTTGTAAAATTCAAGGACCTTCTTTTAAACCTCCACTATTACAACCACATATGATCGCAAAATCATCATTAAGCATAGTTATATTCCTATGCTCACTTTTAAGAGTAAAGGGCTCTGCCTATTATAAATCATTATTATATGCTATTGATAAAAGGAAGAATAAAAGCGAGAGATTGCTACTTTTAAGAGTCCTTATTGAAGAATCTATGAAAAGGTTGATGATGGTTTAGTAGTGCAAGATGTAGTTTACTCATTCTGCAGAATTGGTGATTTAGATTGCATAATATACCTCCGTGATATTTTCTCAACTACCACGAAAACATAGTTATAAGTTTATGGTTTCATGTTTCGCCTTGGATGTACCAATATCTTCAAAAAAAATTTCATGTAACTGATTGGATTTTAGAAAATACAAATGTATGTTGTTCAAATCTTGGTTTACAGTACCTTTGCATAAATATCACCAATCTTAAGCATATACTCGATAGAATATTAATAAAATTTGTACCCAAAGGTGTAATCTCAAGTAATATGCTTTTGAATGCAATGCATTCAACAAATAAAATTGCTCATGATAAAGAAAACTTAGATTATCTAGCTTCTTTTTTACCAAATCATTTAATCCCTACTTTTCCAATTGAAACCTCAATAGAGGATTTTGACAATTAATAGATTTTGACTATTAGTAATAATAAAAATAATAATAAAAATTAAAAACTAATAAAAAAATAATAAATTTAATTACTTTAAACGAAATAAAAAAGTTATTTATATATTTCCTATATGAAATGATACTAATAATATATTTGTTGTTTTTTTCTAATTTTTTTTTTTTTTTTTTTTTTTTTTTTTTTTGTCTTGCAACAATTTGTTTTTTTTTTTTTTCAAATTTATTTTTTATTTTTTTTTTTTCCTCA
>NC_007088.5:856169-924283 GCF_000004695.1 Dictyostelium discoideum AX4
TTTATAAAAACAAGCAAATAATAAAAACCACTAATCTCTACTTATTAAAGGTTTTTTTTTTTTTTTTGTGTGGTGTGTGTTTGAGTAAGAATTTTGACTGAAAAAAAAAAGAACAAAAGATTTATTTGAATTTTTTAAGTAGATAAATTTAAAATTGTCATTATTTTATTTTTTATTTATTTTTATTTTTATTTTATTTGTTATTAATTTTTTTTTTTTTTTTGCATAATTAATTTTTTTTTTTTTTTTTTTTTTTTTTCCTTCCAAACTACAAATTAAATGTAATTATTTCCAATCGTATAATTATTTTTTTAATTTTTAAATATATTTTGCTTTTTTCCCTATACATTATCACTTTTTTTTTTTTTTTTCTTTTTATAAACCATTCTTAATTATTATTATAATTGTTTTATTTATTATTATTATTAAAATTATTATTATTATTAAAATTATTATTTTAATTTTATTAATATTTTTTTAAAATATATTTGGTTATTTAGAGATATGTTTTTTCATTTTCGGCTGAATCTAATTTAGTAAAAAAAAAAAAAAAAAAAAAACATTTATTATTAATTGATAGTACATTCAATTTTAAATAGTAAAATCCTAACTATAACTTTGTACATCGCTCAAATTATTATTAACCCTTTTTTTTTTTAATACACATTTCATTCCATGATTTCAAAACCTTATTTCCTACCACAAAAAATGATTGAAAAAAAAAAAAAAAAAAAATAAAAAAAAAAAAGAAAAAAAAAATTAAAAAATAAAAATTAAAAAAATTTATTTTCAAAAACTTTGTCGTTTTTTTTTTTTTTTTTTTTCTTTTCGTTTTATCATTAACTTAATTCCCGTTTCCATCTTTTTTTTTTTCACCACCCTTTTTTTATTTTATTTTTGTAAATAGTAAATAAATAAATAAATACATTAAAAAAAGTAATTTTAAATAAATATAAATAAAAATGTCAAAACAAATTGAAAAGATTGAAAAGGAATTACCAACTGTTTCCTTTACAACCAATAAAGATTCAAAGAAATATAGAGATAAAAAGAGAAAAGAAAGACAAATTAAAAAAGAAAAAGGTATAAAAGTAAATAAAATAAAGAAACAAGTATATAATAGTGATAGTGAAGATGAAAAAGATAGTGATGAAGATGAAATTGAAGATGAATTTGCAAGTTTAAGTGAAGAAGAAGAAGAAGAAAAAGAAAAAATTGTAGAAAATAATAAAAAACAAAAAACATCATCATCATCATCATCAAATGAACCTGTAAATAGATTTGAATTAGATAAAGAAGCATTATCAAATAAATTGAGTAGCATTTTAGCTCATGGTACAAGCACTAAAAAACAAAAACCAACAACCACAACAGCTGCTGCTGCTGCTGATGGTAGTACAATCCTTTCAAAATCTGAACAAACTTTAAATGAAACCCTTAAAAAAGAAAAAGAAAAAAAGAAACAAGAAAAAGAAAGACAATTAGAAAAAGAATTATTACAAACTAAAGACTATAAACCAATTGAAATCCTTTTAACCCCTGAAGAAAGAGATTTAATGAGATTAGCTAAAAAAGGTGTTATCAAATTATTCAATGCCGTCACTCAACATCAACAATCTGGTTTAACTGCTTCTGTTGATCAAAAATCTAAAAATAGTAATTATCAAAATCTTTTCATTTTATTTTTTATTTTATATTTATATTTATTTTATTAATAAAACTTTTTTTTTTTAAAAAAAAAAAATTATAAATTTAGTTACCAAAAATCAATTCTTGGAAAACTTAAAAAATACTAAAGTAAAGAAAGCAAATGAAGATGATGATGATTATTCAGACGATGATTATTCAGACGACCAAAAAGATGGAGAACAATGGGATGTATTAAAAGATGATTATTTAGTTAAAAACGAATATGATATTAAAGAAGAACAAGATTAAAAAAAAAAAAAAAAAAAAAAAAAAAAAAAAAAAAAAAGAAAAAAAATATCTCAAATAAAAATAAAAATAGAAATAAAAAAAAAAAAAAAAAACAAAAAAACATTAAAAAAAAAAAAAAAAAAGCCCCTTTTTTTCTATTTTTATTTTTATTTTTTTATTTTTAAATTTCCTATTTTCCCTTTATTTTTTTTTTTTTACTTTATTTTTATTTTTATTTTTTTATTTTTATTTTTTTTTATTTTTTTTTTTTGTTTTAAAAAATATAAGTCGCGAGCTTGTGTAACTTCTCGGACCCATTAAGAAGTTTTTTTTTATTTTTATTTTTTTTAGAAAAAAAAAAAAAAAATAAAAAAAAAATAAAAAAAAACTTTTTCATTTTTTTTTTTTTTTTTTTTAAATCCACCCAATTGTACATTATATAATATTATATTTATTTATATATAAATTGTTTTTTTCATTTTTTTTTTTTTTTTTTTTCTCTCTCTTTAATATTTATTTGATATTCGACCCATAGATCAAAATACATATTAAAAAAAGAAAAATGTCATCTAAAAATAATGGTAACAATAATACAGCTTCTTTACTTTTAAAGAAACAACTCTTAGGTAAGATATATATAATTAAAATATAGAATCAAAATAAACCTCTTCTTCATTATCCTTCTTCTTCTTCTTCTTCTTTCTTCTTCTTCTTCTTCTTATTATTATTATTCTTCTCTATACTAACATAGTAATATTATATATATGTAGAATTAAATAAAAATCCAATTGATGGTTTTTCAGCAGGTTTAGTTGACGAATCTAATATTTATGAATGGCAAATTATGATTATGGGCCCACCAGATACATTATACGAAGGTGGTATATTTAATGCAACTTTATCATTTACACCAGAATACCCAGTAAAGTATGTTATCGTTATTTGTAAAAAAAAAAAAAAAAAAAAAAAAAAAAATCTCAATAGGTAATAGATATTAACAAATTTCAATTGTTTTTATAATCAATAATCAATAATAATCAATAATAATCAATAATAATCAATAATAATCAATAATAATCAATAATAATCAATAATAATCAATAATAATCAATAATAATCAATAAACAATGATCAATAATCAATAATCAATTTATTAAATAATTTTAGACCGCCAAAGATGAAATTTATTACAGAAATGTGGCACCCAAATGTTTATAAAGAGGGTGAAGTTTGTATTTCTATTTTACACGAAGGTGAGGACGCATATGGTTATGAGAAATCAAATGAAAGATGGTCACCAGTTCACACTGTCGAATCAATTCTTGTATCAGTAATTTCAATGTTATCATCACCAAACGACGAGTCACCAGCAAATATCGATGCTGCTAAAGAGTGGCGTAACTCTAGAGAAACTTTTAATAAAAAGGTCCAAAGACTTGTCAGAAAGACTCAAGATAGCTAAAAAAATAAAAATAATAAAAAAAAAAAAAATAACATAAACAACGTATCAAGAAATATATATTCATTTTTTGAAAAAAATAAAAAATAAAATATAAAATACACCAAAACAATTTTTTATTTTTTATTTTATTAATTATTTATTTTATTTTTTAAATTGGAATTATTAAAATTGATTTATTTTAGTTACCTATACTATTGGAGTATTATTGTTGATAAATTATCATATACATCAGAGCATTCAGTATTACCTTTTACAGAATAATATCTAAAACACTTTTTATGATCACCACTTTGAAAAAATAAAAATATTTCCAAATAAAAATAAAATCTTTTCCAAATTTATTAAGTCTTTTTTTAAAAATTAGATTTATTTTAAATAAAACAGAACATGAAACAAAAATAAAATTCTAATTTGTTTGATTTGATGACATTATATTATTTTTATTAATTTTTTTTTTTTTTTTTTTTTTTTAGGGAACTGTTTGTTGGATAATATTTTTTTTTTTTTTTTTTTTTTTTTAATTATAGGTATATGTAACTAAATAGTATGGATATGATTGTTGATTATCATAAACGATATAAATATCAGAGCCCAGTGGATTACCTTTTACAGAATCATATCTTACATTTTTATTTGTAGAATCTTTTAGGGGTGGTAATTTGAGTGAACTGTCTGGCTCTGAGGTAATTGAATCACCAATTAAAACTGTGGCAATAAAGATTTGATTTAATTTTTGTGGAGTTTTATAGCTATATCTATGTGAATATGATGCATTATATGCAAAGTAACTACCATTTCCCCACATACAACTCTCTTTAGAAAATCTCCAATCAAAGCAATTTTTAGAATTATAAATTGATTCTGGTTGTGTTGCACTGGTACCATGGAATAAATATAATTCACCCTAGAAATATAAATATTTTTTTAGAATTGGAATATTAGTTTATTTTTTTATATTTATTACACACATACACATACACATACACATACACACACACAAACATAGACACTTACACTTTTACCATTATTATGAGCTTCAATTTTATTTTTTTTATAATAATAATCTTCATAGGAACTTCTATTTTGAACGAATTCAACTTTATTGATAATTACACCTGGTAATGTTTCCGACATTCTTGTACGAATTTCTAACCATTCTTTACCACCTTTTTCAATTTCTACTAAACAACACTCTTTCTTATGATCCCATCTATTTGGATAAATGATTTTATTATTATTTTTAAATTCTAAAATTTGAGATTTAATATCTAGAACTTGTTCTTTTAGACCCTCTAAATTAACATTTGATGTTTTTGTATCATAATTAATTTCAACACCATATGATAAACATTTATCTTTTATAAAACTTAATGAATCAATTGGAATTTGAATATTTATAATATTTTCTGAATATTTATACTTTATAACTAAATCTTCTAATTCCTTTACAAATGATCTTATATCATTTATATTACCTTTAACTATAATTTGATATTTATTTTTACTTTTAACAACAACACCATCATCATCATCATCGTCATCATTATTATTATTATTTTTATTATTATTATTATTATTATTATTATTATTATTATTATTATTATTATTATTATTATTATTATTATTATTATTTGGAATATTATTATTTGGATTATTATTATTTGGATTATTTTTATTATTATTATTATTGGTTTTTGGATTTAATAATTTTAATAGTTGGCCAAAAAAGCCATTTCCGTCATTATTATTATTATTATTATTATTTATAGTGGTTGGAGTTGTGTTTTTATTGTTTTTATTGTTATTATTAATATTATTATTTATAATATTCCTTTTAACTAATCTTTTGGTGTATTGTAATTTATCATTTAATTGATACCACGAAGATGGATTATTATGATCTATAAAGTAAACAGTATAGGTCGAACCATTCTTTTTTTGATTTAGATCACCAATGATTGAAACCAATCGAAGACGAGAATTATATGCTTTTTCAATTTGAATTGATTGGTCGTAATCATATGGAATATCTTTACCATCATTTTCTCTCCATGTCCATTCATAATTTAAACTCTTTGGTTTAATAGGTTCATAATTTGTATTTAAAATTGATTTATTTGGTTGAGTGGTGGTGTTTTTATTAATGCTGCTATTTTTATTGTGAAATAAAGTACCATTATCTGAGAATTTAATCAAACTATTTTCAAATATATTTGCAGTACTTTGATTTAAATCAACAAAATTAACTTCATTTAATGTTGTTTCATTTGTTAATAAAAATTCAATTGCACTTTTAATTATAATTGGTACTGCTTCTTTTGGATCATAACCGAAAATACCTGTACTAATTGCTGGAATTGAAATTGATTGGCAATTTAATGCTGTTGCACTTCTTAAAGAGCTATGAATTGACATATGTAAAATTCTAGCTTTATTTGGATTATCATTTTTTGGACCAACTGTATTAATTACGAATATATTACCCATTTTAAATTTACTTCCATAAACAGAACAACCTGTACCTATTGGACCGTTTTTTTCATAATATGATTCACAAAATTCTTTAAATGTAGCGCCGGCAGCTTCTTGAATTGAAAATGCAGCACCACCTAAATTCTTTAATTTTTCATTTGCAGGGTTAACGATTGCATGCGTTTTTTGTTTTGTTATATCACCTTTTATAATTCTAATAATTTTACCATTTGATAAATTTAATGAAATAATTGTTTCATTTTCAACTTTTAATTCAACAAGTGTAAAAGTTTCTTTTTGTAATTTACCAACTTTTTTTAAATCAAATAAAATGTCATGTCTAATTTTATCAATTGTAATTGCCCTTGTTTCTATACTATTTTCATATGAATATTTTTCTTTTAATAATTCAAGATAAATAATCTTTATATTTTCTGGGTCACCACTAATTTTAACATTTAATTCTTCTTTATTATAATAATATCTAATACCAATTTGTTGAGATTTTATTTCTAATGATTCAATTAAATTTTTTAACTATAAAATAATTAAAAGAGTTAATATTTATTTTTGTATATATTTTATATATTTATTTATTTTATATATATTGATATATTTACCTTTAAAGATGATAATTTACTTAATTGAATAGTTTTGGTTTCACTTGGAGTTGTTGATATCAATGAATCAATATCTGCTGTAACTAATTTAAATTTCTCTATACATGGTACACAAATTATTATTTCTTCACTATTTATTAAAATTGTTGCATTGTATTGTTTTTCAATTTCTTTAATTTTCATTAAATTTGAAGTGGCAACAATAAGGATTTCTTTTAAATTTGGTGAATTATATTTTTGAAAATGAATTGAATTTTTTGAAGAAATTATTGATTTTTCAATTTTTTCAACTTGATTTTTATTTCCATAAACTAAAACATTCTTGAAATCAATTTGTGTATCATCACTCTTTGATGGTGAGATTTTAATTGAAACTAATTCATCATTATTATTATTACATTGTTCTTGTAATGATTTTAAAATATTTGATAAAACTTTTGATTTTATAAATAGATCATCACCAGATAAATCAATTGTTTTTTCATAAAATCCATTTAATGCTTCATCAATAATTTTCTTTATTTGAATATAAACAGTCTCTAATGATTTTATTGAAATTTTATTTGTACCTATTATTCTAGTTGAATTTGTAAATTTTTGATTAATTAATTTTAAAATTGATTTTTGTTCTAAAAATAGAATTTCAATTTCTTTTTCAACTTCATAAACATGTTCAACCTATTTATTATTAATAATTATTAAAATCAACTTTGGTTTTTTTTTTATTTTTTTTATTTTTAGTAATTAAAGCTAATACTTACTTTACTTTTATTTAGTAGATTCATTACAATTGCTGAAACAATTTCTAAATTTTCTTTTGAATTTGCTTCCATTTTAATTCCACCATTTTGATAATGCATTACATAATCTTTGGTATTTAATGAACTCCAATCATATCTTCCTCTCATTTGTTGCTCATTCATTGGAACAAACTTTTTTAAATTTTTGAAATCTTCAATGAAATTCTTAACCAAAATGACTTTTGATGATTCACCAGTAATTAAAAAAAATATTTGATTATTATTTTTATTATTTGATTTTTGTTTTTGATTTTGATTATTATGTTGTTGTTGCTGATGTTGATTGGTATTATTGTTTTCATCAATTTGAAAATGTGTAAGGTAAGTTTTAATGGCTTTTGAATATTTATAAATTAAATTTTTATGAGTTTCAAAGAAAAGAGAATTAAATTTTACTCTTTCTCTTCTTAAATTACCAATTTGAAGTAAAATGGATTCTTGTGATTCACTTGATAATTGACCTTCAACTTTAAAGGTACCATCTTTTTCAATAATTTTTGATGGTATAATTGATTGTTTCCATTGTCTTAATAAATGAATTTTAATATAAATATGGAATCTCTTATCAACTATTAAATTATTATTTGAATCAATAAGTTTGGAATTAATAAATTGTTGCTGTTGTTGTTGTTGTTGTTGTTGTTGTTGTTGTTGTTGTTGTTGTTGTTGTTGTTGTTGTTGTTGTTGTTGTTGTAGTTGTTGTTGTTGTTGTTGTGGTAGTTGTGGTAGTTGTGGTAGTTGTGGTAGTTGTTTTTGTTGTTGTTGTTGTTGTTGTTGTTGTTGTTGTTGTTGTTGTTGTGGTTGGTGTTTTTGTTGTTGTGGTAGCTGTGGTAGTTGTTTTTGTTTTTGTTGTTGTTGTTGTTGTTGTTGTTGTTGTTGTTGTTGTTGTTGTTGTTGTTGTTGTTGTTGTTGTTGTTGTTTTGTTAACTCTCTCCAACTGTTGTATTGGGTTTCATTTAATTTTTTAATTTCATTCATTAATGGGTTAACGGTTGAGTCATTAGATAAAGTCTTTTCAAAATTTCTTTTGGCATTTAAACATGAGCTTCTATTATCTGATATGATAAATGGGATTAGTTTTAAAATTGGAATTAAAGTTTCTATTTTTTTTTCTTTAATGAAATCATTATTTATTTTTTCAAATTGAGTTTCAAAGAATGATTCAATTTCATTTTGTTTTCCACGATTTAATATACATTCTTCAATTTTAAAAGGTTGATTGGTTAGTGGTTCTTTTGAATTACATTTTTCTAATGTTGAATATGAATAAGTGTGACCACTACATTGAACAATGTGAGGATTTATTAAAATTATTCCTGTAATATTATCTAATAATGAATCTGGTGCAATATTTGAAAAATAACTTTCGAGGGTTTCTTTTACATTATTATTATTATTATCACTATTATCACAAGCTTTCTTATTAATATTTTTATTTTTATTATTATTTTTTTCACTATTAATATTTTTTAATTTATTAATATTTTTATTGTTATTATTATTATTATTATTATTATTATTATTATTATTATTATTATTATTATTATTATTATTATTATTATTATTATTATTATTATTATTATTATTATTATTAATATTATTATTATTATTATTATTATTAATATTATTATTATTATTATTATTAATATTATTATTATTATTATTATTAATATTATTATTATTATTATTATTATTATTATTATTATTATTATTCATTTTTTATGGATGTATAAATTTTAACTTTACACAAAGAAAAAAAAAAAAAAAATAATAAAAAAAAAATTATAAAAAAAAAAACAGTGATGATGATTTTTTGGTGGACGTATAAATTTTAAGTTTACAAGCAAAAAATAAAAAAAAAAAAAAAAATAAAAAATAAAAAACAGTGAAGAATTTTATTTTTTTGAAAAATATTTTGATCAAGATTTGGAAAGCCAAAAAAAAAAAAAAATCTCAAAAATCTATTCGTAAAAAAATTGAAAAAAGTTTCAAAAACTATTCACACAATAATTGCGTATTTTTTATTGATTATTAAAATCATTATAATTATTATTGTCATTATTATTATTATTATTATTTTCCAGCTTTTTTTTTTTCTTACAATTGATATTTATTTTATTTTTTATATATTTATTTCTATTTACACCATGATTGGATTTTTTTTTTTTTTTTTTTTTTAATTTTTTTTCATTACTATTTTTGTTTTTTTTCTTTGTTCTTTTTCGTTTCCTCTTCAAATTTTTCGTCTGGCTCTGAGGTAATTGATCACCAATTAAAACTGTAGCAATAAAGATTTGATTTTTATTTTGTGGAGTTTTATAACTATTCTCTACCACCTTTTTCAATTTCTATTAAGCAATTATCTTCATTAAGATCCCATCTATTTGGATAAATGATTTTATTATTATTTTTAAATTCTAAAATTTGAGATTTAATATCTAGAACTTGTTCTTTAAGACCTTCTAAATTTACAACCATTGAAATTTTTTTGTATCATAATTTGAATATTAATAATACTTTCTGAATATTTATTTATTATAACTAAATCTTCCAATTTCTTTAAAAATGATTCTATATCATTTATGTTACCATTGACCATAATTTCATATTTATTTTTACCATTATTATTATTATTATTATTATTATTATTATTATTATTATTATTATTATTATTATTATTATTATTATTATTATTATTATTATTATTATTATTATTATTATTATTATTATTATTATTATTATTATTATTATTATTATTATTATTATTATTATTAATATTATTATTATTATTATTATTATTATTATTATTATTATTATTATTATTGTTCATTTTTTAATGGATGTATAAATTTTAACTTTATACAAAGAAAAAAAAATAAAGATATAAAAAAAAAAATAGAAAAAAAAAAAACAAAAAAAAAAATAGTGACGAAGGTTTTTTAGTGGAGGGCAAATTTTAGTTTAAAAATATTTGTATACTATTCACTATAATTGCGGATATTTTATTAATTATAAAATTATTATTTTCCAGCTTTTTTTTTTTTTTTACAATATTATTTTTGTTGGTTTTATTTCTATTTACACTATGATTGGATTTTTTTTTTTTTTTTTTTTTAATTTTTTTCATTATCGCTATTTTTGTTTTTTTCTTCTTTTTCTTCTTCTTTATTCTTTTTCGTTTCCTCTTCTAATTTTGAATTTAATTTTTTTCTAATTTCTGAATGTGTTTTTCTTTGTTTATTTTTTTTTCTTTGTTCTGCTTTTTTCTTAACTTTTAATTCTTCTTCTAATTTTTGTTGCTCCCTTCTTTCACTAAACTCGTTATTTGATAGTTCCTAAAAAAAAATTAAAAAAAAAATAAAAAATGATGGGGTTAGTTGTGAAAAAAAAAAAAAAAAAATAAATAAATAAAGTGTTATTTTAAAATATACTTTTCTATCATTTTTATCCATCTCTTCTAATCTTAAAGTTTCCTTTCTTCTTAAATTACGATAAACATGAAAGTCGCCACTTGATGAACCTGCTGTCGAAGATGAAACATGTGCAACAATCTTATATTCCTCACCAATTGTTGATGTAACTGATGAAGTGTTGTTTTTAGTATTCGATTCTGACATTTTCAATCTATATCGACCTATTTATTTTAAAAATAACAATGGTTTAAAAAAAAAGATATAAATAAGATATAAATAAAATGAAAAAAAAAAAATAAAAAAATGTGAAAATTTAAAAAAAAATAAAAATAAAAAAAATAAATTAATATTTTCATTTTTTTTTTTTTTTTTGTATTATTTTCACAACATTACTTTGTTAAATAACCATAAATTTTAATTTCTTGTTTTTTTTTTTTTTTTTTTTTAAATTGTTTATTTTTTTTTATTTGTTGAGATCATTGATTTAATAAATTAGTGATGATGGAATTTCAAAAAAAAAAATAAAAAAAAAAATAAAAAAAAATTTATCAATTTTAAATCAATTATTGATTATTATAAAAATTAAAAACAAAATAAAATAAAATAATTTTGACTCAACAATAATGACATTATTTTTTGATTATTAAATATATTTAAAAATAAAAAAATCTAATTTTTATAATTTTTTTAATTTTATTTATTTTTTTTTTTTTTTTTTTTTTTTAAATTTTATTTTTTTTTATTTTTATTTTTATTTTTTTTTTTTATAAATTTACTTAATTTTTTTCTTTTTTCCCTACATTGCTGGTTATTAAAAAATAATAATAAAACACTCACCCCCCTCCCACATTTTGTGTTTTAAATTCTATTAAAAAATTTATTATTAAGATTTTTTTTTTTTTTAATTAAATAAAATAAAAAAATAAAAAAAATAATAAATAATTTTTTAAAAATAAAAAAACACACAATTTTTATAGTAAACCACACACTCTTATACCCTATTTTTATAAATATAATTTAAAATATTTTATTTATATAAAATTTTTTTGTTTTATTTTGTTTTATTTTTTTTTTCTTGGTTTTTTTATTGTCACTACACAACAAACATAATTTAATTAAAGAATAAAGTTTTTTTATTAAAATAATTTAAAGAAAAAAAAAAAAAAAAAAAAAAAAAAAAGGAAAACCCAAAAAAAAAAATCATTGCAGGTTTGACTGTATAGATTTTTTTTTTTTTTTTTTTTCTACACTAAATTTTTTTTTTTTTTTTTTGTAAAGAAAAAAAAAAAAAAAAAATAGAGTAAAAAATAAAAAGAATAATAATAATAATAATAATAATAAATAATATATAGATAGATAGATAGAGACATATAGAAGAATGAATTATGTTGAAAAGTTATTTGACGAAGTTCACTATGTTTTTAATTTAAATGCAGCCACTTTAAGTGGGGCAATTGATATATTGGTAATTCCTCAATTAGATGGTTCATTAAAGTGTACACCATTTCATGTTAGATTTGGTAAACTTCAATTAATTCAAAGTTCAGCAAAAGTTATAACAATCTATGTGAATGGTCAAAAAACCGATTTACAAATGAAATTGGGACAAGCAGGTGAAGCTTTCTTTGTAGAGGAATCCGATGACCCAGTACCACCATTATTAGCAACTTCACCAATACCCTCACCAAAATCAACTAGAAGAGCAATATCACCTGCATCAGCTAGTACTTTAACAACCACAACTACAACAACCACTACATCTTCATCATCATCTTCATCGTCACCATCATCATCATCGTCAGCAACCACATCACCTGTAAATAATACATCTACAACATCATCATCATCATCATCAGCTACAACAACTACATTATTATCACCATCTGTTCAACATATTACCCATACATCATCATCAACAACAACTACATCAACATCTAAAAATTCATCACCAATACCATCGACTACAACTAAATTTACACAAAAATCAGGAGGTGGTGTTGGGGGTGGTGGTGATGCATTTGATTCAAAAGAGATGAAACCTTTAACATCAGCATTGGAAGAGATGATTATGAATCAAACCATTAATAATAATACTTTTTATAATTATGTTCCACCAACTACACCAACAAAGAACAAGACATCATTAAATACATCTACCTCAGCATTAAGTCGTGGTTCATCAAGACCATCTAGTCCCGTTACAATTGATACACAATCACCTATTGGTAGTTTTATAATCGATTGTGGTAATGATATAAATAGTAATTTAGAGGGTAGTACATTCAGTCCAAGCACCTCACCACCAAAATCTTCAACTACAAATAGTGCTAGTGGTGCTGCTACTACAACCACTACCACCTCAACAACAACTACAACAACAACAGCTGCCGCTACTACCACTACTGTAACAGAACCAGTTTCAGATTCTGAAACTGAACCAAAGTTTTGGAGATGGGGTGGTTTCCCAAAGTTTACTTATCGTAGAAAACAATCACAACCACCACAACCAAACACTACAACTACCACCACTACAACAATAGCAGCAGCAACAGCAGCAACTTCATTATCAAATACAACCTCACCATCAATATCATTAGCAACATCACAAGATAGTATTACCGATTCTACTATTATACAGCCACCACCACCAACCACTACAACTACCACAACTACAAATACAATTATAACAGAAGCAACTACAACAAATATATTACAACCAACACCAACAAATAACAGCGGAAAAATTGAAGAAATTTTAGATACAGATAATAAAAATGGTGGTGAATCAGAATCACCATTAATCTATTCACCAACTATATCATCAAACGAATCGGATGATGGATTGGGATTACCAATAATAAATAAAAATAATAATAATAATAATAAAGGCGCCAATCACTCTATACCAATTCCAACACCGAATAATACACCAATAAATCCATCAATGTTAACAGAGAATCAACCATTGGATGGTAGTTCATCTTGGACAAGAATGGGTTCATTGTTTAAAATGTTTAAAAAAGATCATTCTGGTGGTAATAATTTAGATACTTTATCAACTTCACCTTCAAATTTAATTACACATTATGATAAAAATAATCAACAACAACAACAACAACAACAACAACAACAACAACAACAACAACAACAACAACAACAACAACAACAACAACAACAACAACAACAACAACAACAACAATTACAACAATTACAACAACCACAACCACAACCAAGTTTTATTGTAAAAACTGAAATTAAACCAACTTCAACAAACTTTAATAGCGATAATAATAGAGATGAAATGTTTTTATTAGATGAAGAACAAGAAGAAAGAGAAGAGCAAGAAGAGGAAGAAGAGGAAGAAGAAGAGGACCAAATAAAACAACAAAATGTACAACAACAACAACAACCACCACAACAAATAATTGACGAAAAATTGGATGATCAATCACCAAGACAATTAACCAAATCATTATCATATGCAGATATTGTAAAGGAAGGAGAACATTTAATTTCTACAGGTGCAGATGTTTTATCAATTTCACCATCGATTCAACCACAACAACCACAACAATCACCACCAAAAGCTTCAATTAATGCTCTTGGTACAACTGTTATTTCAACTTTAAATTATCCACCAGATTCAAGTATTTCTGAGTGTTTATCGAAATTAAATTATGAATCTGAATTCCCAGTTTTAAAAACAAATGAAGGTTATCATCATCATCATAATAATAATAATAATAATAATATAGGTAATAATAATGATAATAATATAGATAATATAGATAATAATAATAATAATAACTTTATTAAACAAATACCACCATTACAAATGAATAAAGTAACTAATAGTAATGGATTAATTGATCATTTTTCAATTAGTTTATCATTATGTGGTCATTTAATTTTGGATAAAGCATTACAATATGAACCAGAAGAAAAGGATGCATTTTTTAGAGAATACCTTATAAGTTTTGAACATTTTTGTTCAGATACATCATTATTAAAGAATCCACATTTGGTTGCAAAAATCAATGATCAATATTATCCATGGTCAGTCGCTGGTCATATCATTTTAAGTTATTTAATCTATCGTAGACCAATTACTCAAGAAGCATTAAATAATTTAAAGAAAAAAGATACTGAAGATAGAACAACAAATGTAGATATTATATCAACACCTTTACCACAACCAACTCAACTACTACCACAACAACCAACTCAACTACCACAAGCTAAACAATCTTCATATTGGAAGAGTTGGTTATGGAAAAACAATAACAATAATAACAATAACAACCAAACTGTACAAAATCAAATTTCACCATCATCATCACCACCATCATCATCACAACATTCACTTTCTAATTTAACTAGATCTGAACCAATTCCATTCAGTAATAATATTAATAATAATACTAATAATAATAATAATTTTAATAATTTTGAAAATAATATAATAATTGAAGATTTACCAAAGAAATATACAAAGAAATCATTAAGACCAACATCAGATCAATTAAAATCTTTAGGACTTAAAAAAGGTATAAATAGAATTACATTTGTAGTATCTAGTACTTTATTAGGTACCAAAGAGGTATCAGCATCAATTTATTATTGGGATAATTCATCAAAGATTGTAATCTCTGATATAGATGGAACCATTACTAAATCCGATGTATTTGGTCAAGTTTTACCATTGATTGGTAAAGATTGGTCACATATTGGTGTTGCAGAGTTGTATTCCAATATCAAAGAGAATGGTTATCAAATCATTTACCTAACTTCAAGAGCTATTGGTCAAGCAAATTTAACTAGAACCTATATTAGTTCAGTGAAACAAACTGGTTCAAATCAAAATACATTGGGCGGCAGTGGAACCACTGGTGGTGCAAATAGTGGTGTCAATGGTTTGAATCAACAACAAAGTATACCATTCACTTTACCAGAGGGTCCTGTATTCATGTCACCAAATCGTTTACTAACTTCATTTAATCGTGAAGTTATTAAAAGAAATCCTGAAGAATTTAAAATTGCATGTTTACAAGATATTCAAAATATTTTCCCACCAACTATGTCTCCATTTTATGCAGGTTTTGGTAATCGTAATACCGATGCTATCTCTTATAATGCTGTTGGTGTACCCAAGGGTAAAACATTTACAATCAATCCATTGGGTGTTATCAATACAACAAATACTACCTACAATAAAACTTATACAAAACTTAATGATTTAGTTCAAGATATGTTCCCATGTCAAAATTCAAATAAAAATTCTGTTGATGAACAATGGAATGAATATCATTATTGGAAAAAATCTGTTATACCACTTCATAAATTAGATCCTCTTTAGAAAATAATAATAATAATAAAACAAATCAAAAAAAAAAAAAAAAAAAAAAAGTAATAAAATAAAATAAAATAATATATAGGTTGAATTAATATATATTAATTTATATATTGGTCATATCATATTAAAATTTTTCTTTTTTTTTTTTTATTTATTTCTTTTTATTTGTTGTTGAAGTTGTGGTTTGTTTTTTTCTTGCAGAAGATTGATCATTTATTGTTTTTTGAAGTTTTTCATGAGCAACAACATTCTTTTTAGCATCACCATGTTGTTTGAACCAATCAGCTCTAGCTTGAGCTTTTGCTTTTTCACCACATCCATGAATTTCATAGAGTGCATGTTGAGTACAATATTTATGAGTACAAAATTGACAAATTCTTCCTAAAATTTCAACATTTTTCCCACAACCTTTCATACCACAAATTCTTAAATCAACTTCTCTTAATTCAATTGCTTCAAATTCTTTTAATAATTCGTCAGCAGATTTCTTATCAACAGATTTCTTTTTAGTAGTTGTTGTTGTTGATGTTGTTGTTGTTGTTGTTGTTGGTTTTTTTGCTTTCTTTTTCTTTTTCTTTGTTTTATTTGTAGAATTTGTTGTTGTTTTTGTTGTTGTACCATCATTTTCTTTTTGTTCATCTTCATCATTTTCTTCATCTTCATCTTCATCTTGTTCATCTTCATCATTATCATTTTCATGATTTTTATCAGATTTTTTAATTTTCTTTGAAATTGTTATTACTCTATTTTCACCTTCACCAACTGATTGATGATTTAATTTATTTTTTTCAGCTAATTCATGAACAACCAATCTTTCAAAAGATGATAATGTTGAAGGAAAACTATGAGATTCCATTGAAGTTTTCATAAATGTATTAACGATTGATTCTAATTGTAATCTTAATTTTTCTTTTTCTTCTTGTTTCTCTAAATCATCTTTATTTTTTTTCTTTTCTTTTTCTTCAATACTTTTTTTATTCTTTTTATCTTTTAACATTTCAATTTTTGATTTTTTATTTGAATCATTATTTGTATTAGTTGTAGTGGTGGTGGTGGTGGTTGTTGAATTATTATTATTATCATCTTTATTTAAACTAATATCCCAATTATCAGTATCACTTGGTAAGAATTCATCTTCAATATATTCTAAAGCCGATCTAAATAAACCATTTAATTTAAAATAATCAACCATACGTTTTAAAGGTTCATGAGAAGAGATTGTATCAGTATCACAAACTACAACTACATGTTTTCTAGCACGAGTTATAGCAACATTTGTTCTTCTATCTTCAGTAAGGAAACCAACTTTATGTGGAGCATCAGTATTTGAACGTACCATTGAAATGATGATTACATCTTTTTCTCTACCTTGGAAACCATCTACTGTACCAATTTCCATTGATGAATATTTTTTAGAGAGATAAGATTTTAAGAGTTTAACTTGACCATTGTATGGAGTGATTACACCGATATCATTTGGTTTTACACCACATTCTATTAATTTTTCAATATGTCTTTTTACAACGATAACCTCACCATTATTAAATTTTGATTCACCTTCATCATCTTGACTTTCTTCCATATCACAACCACTTGTATCAATCATTAAAAGAGGACAAGTTGTTGTTAAGGTATTTCTAATTTTTGGTGAATCACCAGTCACCAATAGATGATTTGAAACTGATTTATCAGCAATCATTTTTGAATTATAAAATTCCATTGAAGACCAATCCATAATTTTATGATTCATACGATATTGAACATTTAAAAGACGTGAAACTTGATCACCATATTGTTTAATGATACGCTCGAATAGGGTAATTGATAAACCCATTTTAGCGGCTTCCATTGAATGAATGGTTGGTGGTAATTGTTGATGATCTCCTGCCAACAATAGTTTATTACCTTTTTGAATTGGTATCCAACAACTTGCTTCCAATGCTTGAGCACATTCATCTATTACAACCCAGTCAAAATTATCAATACCTTTTAATGATGAATCAGATGCACCTGTATTTGTTGAAAGTATTACATTTGAATCGTTTATAACTTGTTGAATTAATGATTTCTCTCTATTCTTTAAATCAATACGTAACTCTTTAATAGATGATTGTATAACTCTTCTCTCGGAATGTTGTTTAACTTTTAATAATTGTTTTGATAAACTTTTAATCTCATCTTTAATACCTTTAATAATTTGACCACCTTCACTATTCTTTGTTTTATGATCTAATGTATGTTTTAATAATTGTGGTAAAATTCTAGTTGGATGACCAATTCTAGTTGCATTTATTAAAAAACCATTACAACTACTACTATTTGAATATTCTAATAATTTCTCCAACATATTATCAACAGATAAATTAGATGGACCACAAGCTAATACTTTTTTACCAGATTTAATTAATTGGACAATGAATTCAACAACGGTTGTAGTTTTACCAGTACCAGGTGGACCATGAATACATGCTACATCATTTGATGATAATGAAAATAATATTGCTTCTTTTTGTGATTGATTTAAACCTTTATTTATTAATTGTTGTTCAAATTTCTCTTTATTAATTTGTTGAAAATAACTATTATTATTTGATGGTTGATATCCATCATTTAATAATAAATTGATTAATGAATTCTCGCTATTACCAGTTCTTTTATTTACATTTAATTTTAATTTATCTAATGATTCTCTAATTTTCTTATAGGTTACATCATTTGCTAATTTATCGATTGAATATAATGTTTGAAAATATTCATCCAACATTGGTCTATTATTTGGATCACTATCTTCGTAATTATCATCGAATGCAATAACTATCTTTCTAGAATCAACTTTATAAACTACACCTTTAAAATAATGATTTGTACCTGGTTTTGATTTTGATGGTCTAATACCTACTATATCACCATTTGAAATTTTATGTGGTGGTAAATCAAAATTATCATCTTCATCATCACCATCACTATCTTTATCATTATTTTGCTTTTTATTATTATTATTATTGTTTGATCCACCATTATCAACAAACGATGCTCTTGCAAGTTTTATTAAAATTCTACCTGATAAACCTGTTGAAAAATTTAAAATCTTAACTTTATTAATTGTAACACCTTTTAATTCTAATTCTTTATTTGATAATGTTGCAAAGTTTTCAATTGCTTCATTAACTTCTGATTCTTTTTCAATATCTAATAATTCTAATGTTTTTTTAATATAATTTTCCATTTGAAATTTTATTTTTTATATATTTATTATTTTTTTATTTATTTATTATTATTATTTTTTTTTTTTTGAAAATGAAATCACTAAAAAAAAAAAAAAATTGAAATAAAAAAAAAAAAATAAAAAAAAAATTTTCTCATCTTTTTAAAAGAAATATATTTGCCAATTTTAAAAAAAAAATATCCAAAATAATCTTTCCAAATAAAAATTCAAAATCCATAATTTGGAAATTTAAAAAAAAAAAAAAAAAAAAAGACTCGACTTTTTGTAATCCAATAAATTCAGTTTGCCAAAAATTATTATCCAAATAAAAAAAATTAGAATTAGATATATTTCATTTATTTTTTGAGTTGTTTTAATTTTTTACCTTTTTTGTTAATACTTTTATTTTATTTTTTGATTTCTAAAAAAAAAAAAAAAAAAAAAAAAAAACAAAAATAGGTAAAAAGTTAAAATGAGTCAAAAAGAAAAAAAAAAAAATGCTGAATGGTCTGGGACAAAAAAACAATTTTTGAAATAAAAAAAATAAAAAAAAATAAAAAAAAATAAAGTTTATTTTCAAAAAACGCGTCATTCATTTTTTTTTTTTTTTTTTTTTTTTTTTTTTTTTTTTTTTAATGATATTGCATTTCTATTATTTTTTTGTATAAAAATAGAAATCAAAAAAAAAAAAAAAACATTTCAAATCATCAAATAAAGAAAAAAAAAAAAAAAAAACAATAATAATAAATATAAATATAAATAATTATTAGGTGTAGAACTTTTAATAATAAAAACATAAAAACCACACCCCTTTTTTTCGTTTTTATTTTTTATTTTTTATTTTTTATTTAATTTTTATATATCTTGTGTTTTTAGATACACACATTATTTATTATATCTTTAAAAATATTTATTTAAAAAAAAAAAACCAAACAAAATGATAGAAATTGTGGGAAAGGTTTTATATAATTTTATATTTCAATTTCTTGTACTTTTAAAATTGATTATCTATTATTATCAATTATTAAGTTTTAAAACAAGATATATAATATCACAAATTTTCATGTATTTATATATAAAAACACCAAATGATTATATAGATTATATCAATACAACAATAGATGATAGAATTTCATCACCACCACTCAATTGTAATAACAACAATGATAATAATAATAATAATAATAATAATAAACAGCAACAACAACAACAACAACAATCAACTAATACAAAGAATAAACAAGATAACTCGACAACAACAACAGCAACAAAAATATCAACACCAAAACATTTAGCATTAATTTTAAATCATAGAGATCAAATTAAATCTTTAACAAATACAACAGAAACTATAAATTTTTATAATAAAATATCAGATATCTTAATATGGTCAGTCATAGTTGGTATTAAAAGAATAACGATTTTCGATAATCATGGTTCACTTAAAAAAAATATTTCTGTATTTCAAAATTTATTAGATAATAAAATAAAACCATTTAATAATATAAATACATCAAATAATAAAAATAATACAAATAATAATAATAATAATAATAATAATAATAATAATAATAATAATAATAAACAAACAATATATAAATTTAATTGGTTAAATAATTTAAAAAATATTACACCAATTGGTGGTGATATGACAGATATAAATTCTAGAATATTAAATGTTTCAATTGTAACAGTTGAAGATGGTAAACAAGAATTAATTAATATTACAAAGAAATATATAAAAGATTCAAAATTAAATCAAGATTTAATTTTAAATGAATCATATGTAAATTCAAATTTACCAAGTATGTTTTATAAATAAATATATATGTCATTTTTTTTTTTTGATTTAATCTTTATATTAATAACAATATTTAATAAAATTTAGGTTTCATTGGTGGTAACGATTTTGAACCAGAAGTAGCATTGGATTTTAGTGATAAACATTTATTTTCTGGTTTTTTACCATGGCACATAAAACTAACTGAATTCATGTATGTATTTTTATTTATTTATTTATTTATTTATTTATTTATTTATTATTATTCTAACAATATTATATTTATAATTTATATATTCAGAAAAATGGATCACTTTAATCAATTTTATTTGGAAAGATTCCATCATTTTTTAAAAAAGTATAATTCTGTTCAAAAAAGATGTGGAAAATAAAAAAAATTAAAAAAAATAAATAAAAATAAAATATTGATAACATTCAAGTGTTGGATAATAATAATTCAATTGATTTAAAATCAACTTTTTTTTTATAAATAAATAAAAGAAAACTAAATTAAACAGGAAAAAAAAAAAAAAATTCTAGAAAATTCATTTAAAAATTTGGAAAAGAAGTTACAATCAAATAGTTTTTCTATTTTTTTTTTTTTTTTTTTTGGTTTTAAACAATTTTTAAATTACAACACTTATGAATTTATTTATTAGTAATTTGGAATATAAAGTTTTTTTTTTGGTAAACCAAATACCACAATATAGACCATTGTACAAAATTTTTATTCTTCTTCTGGGACATCTCTCCTGTAAATTTTTAAAAATCATAAAAAAAAAAAGAATATTAGTAATGAATCATTTTTAATGATTAATGTTATATAATAATAGATGTATATTTACATTGGTGGAATTGCTGGTGGTGGTGGAAGACCATTCCAGGTAATATTGTTGTTACCAAAGTTAATGGATGTTGAATTGGATGAGACTGATTTGGATGAGACTGACTTGCTTCCTCCTAATGATAATTTGGTTAAGGCATCTATAAATATATACATATATTTATAATTATTAGTTACAATGTAAAATGTAAATTGTATTTTTATTTTTTGGACGGTAGTTACCAAATAACATTTTTTTATAATTAAGATTTTTGTTAAAAAAAAAAAGTAGTAGTATTACAAAGATATAAAGAATTTTTGTAGATATGAGAACAATTTGTTTGGAAAATGTTTAAAAAAAAAAAAACATTTGTTTAAAATGTTTAATTTTAAAAATTTATTTATTTAAGTTAATTTATTTTATTTTTTATTATTTTTTTTTTTATTACAAATGATTTCTGAAATTTTAATGGTTTCGCAAACATTAAATCAACAGCATAATAATAATAAAAATCAAATCTTAATCTCTTTCAGGCGATCATCAAAAATTTTATTTTTACATTTTTTAATTTTTTTTTTTATTTTTTTTTAAAAAAAAAAGATTAATGAGAGTGGAACAATAAAAGGGACTGGATGGTGTGGGTTTTGTAAAAATCCAGTTAATGACGAAAACTGTGTTGGATATTAAAAAAAAAAAATTAAAAAAAAAAAAAAATAAAAAATAATCAAAAAATAAAAATTATTATGGTTTTGTTATTGTTATTTTCATTACTAATAATTCAACCACCCAGAGAGATTTTGTTTTATTTTTAAATTTTTTTTTGTTTTGTTATTTTTATTTTTATTTTTATTTTTATTTTTTTATTTTTTTTTTGTGTCTGGTGATTTTAAATTATTTCATTATTAATCTTTTTTTTTTTTTTTTTTCAATGCAAATTTTTTTTTTTAAAAATAGTCGCAATTTTTTCACAAAATTTTATTTTATAATAATAATAAAGCAAAGATCCAATTTTTTTATTTTTTTTCTTTTCATTTTTTTATTTTAATTTTTTATTTTATCTTTTTAAATTTAAAATAAATTCAAAATTTAATTTTAAATTGAATGGAGAAAATTTATTAGATATTAATACCTTTTAATATATTGCTACTTTTATTTTCTTTTTATTTTATCCTTTGTTTGTAAGTAATTTCTTCTTTTTTTTTATTTTATTTTTTATTTTTTTTTTTCCACAGTCCAAATCCAATTATTTTTTTTTTATTTTTTTTTTTTCAAATAAAAAATTTGTTTTTACAAAAGTTGGAAATCCAAAGATATTTTAAAATGAAAAGTTATCAACTTTTTTTTAAAATTTTATTTTTGCAAGTTTATCAACGAGACTACCAACATTCGAAATGGTGGTATCCATGCAATTACTCTTTTTTTTTTTTAATTATTATTTTATTTTATTTTATTCTATTCTATTTTATTTTATTTTATTTACTTGTTTATGCTGCGAAAGTAAGAAAAATATTTTTTTATTTCGTTGTTGATATTTGACCTATTTTTTTTTTTTTTTTTTTTTTTTTTATTTTTTTTAAATGTAAAATTCGATGAGTTTTCATTCCAATGTCATATTTTTAAATTTTATAAAATTATACAAATTGATTGAAAAAATTTTCGTTGGTGAAAAATAATTTTTTACTAATTTCTTTTTGGAAATTAAATAATTTTAATTTTAATTTTAATTTTAAATTTAACTTTAACTTTAATGGTTATATGTGTATATATGTAACATTTATAACATTAATAAATATAACTTTTTTTTTATATTTTTTTTATTTTTACTTATTCTCTTTTTTTCTGTTTTTTTTTTTTTTCTTTGGTCATAAAGTATAACCTTTATAATCTAAATGAAAAAGTTAGAGTGAAATCAGCGGGTTATTTAACTTTTTTTATTTTTTTTTTTTTTTTTTATTTTTTTTCTTTTTTTTTTTTTTAATTGAGAATTTTTTTTTTTTTTTTTTTTTTTATTTTTCATAAAAATTTTATAATAAAACCTCTCGTCCTTTATTTTTACTTTTTCATTCATTTTATTGTAACCAATCAAAAAAAAAAAAAAAAAAAAAAAGTAAAAAAATACAAATAAAAAAATAAAAACAACTTCTATTAAAGAGATAAATCTATTTATTCATTTCAATTAGATAACTCAAATAGAACTTTTTATTTTTTTTATTTTCACTGTACATTATTTAGAAACTCAAATAAGCAATCAAAAAAAAAACAAATCAAATCAAATCAAATCAAAATAAAATTTTTTTTTAAAAAAAAAAAAAAAATCAGTGTATTAATAAATTGAAAATAGATATATAAAGGTAATAATATAATAATTGTTAAAAGAAAGTTTTTTTTTTAAAAAAAATTTTTGCACAAAAAAATATTTGCACAAAAAAAAAAAAAAAAAACCACCAGATCGAAAATTTTTAGATAAGCACATTCAAATAATAGTAATTTTTAAATAAGTAACAACAGTAATAAGAATAAATAATATTTAGGAAAAAAAAAAAAAAAAAAAAAAATTTGTTTTTGGATTTGTATTTTTGCCAATGGGCAAAAATTTATTTAAAAAAGATATCTTTTTTTAAATTTTTTTATTTTTTTTTTTATTCCCTCAAAAAAAAAAACAAAAAAAAAAAAAAAAAAAAAAAAAAAAAAGAAAAGAAAAAACAAAAAAACCATCAAAATAATTCACTTTTAAATAATTTTGTTAATGACTATGATTTAGAATAATACATTGGATAAATCTTGCCATATCAATTCTATTTTTTAAAAAAAAAAAAAAAAAAAAAACACCACCCCACATCACACCACACAAATATCTATATTCGAATAAATTCTATAATTGGATTTTTTTTTTTTTTTTTTTTTTTTTAAGTTAAAGATTAAAAATACGAAAAGGGTACATTCTGCCTATCTATTTATCTATTGTTATTTCTTTTTTTTTTTCCTTATTGTCATTTTACACTTACATTCTTTTTAATTTGTATAAAAAAAAAAAAATAACCACACAACTCTATAATCATCATCATCATCATAATCATCATCATCATCACTATCACTATCACTAGTACACCTTTTTTATTATAATAAATAATAGCATATATATATATAAAAATATATAAATATTTAAATATAAAAATAAAATAAAATAAAAATATATATATTTTGTTATGATATTGAAACTAAAAATATATAATAAAATATAAATTTAATAAAATATACCACCTTCACCCTCTTCAACACCATCAATTTTTGGTTGAGTTCTATTGCTATTTTAATTGAGAAAAAAAAAAAAAAATAAAAAAAAAAAAAAATAAATAAAAATAATAAAATAAAAATAAAAATAAAAATATTAAAAAAAAACACACACAACACCAACAAAAAAAAAAAAAAAAACAACAACATCAACATCATTTGTTAAATAATTAATATATTAAGTTATTTATTTATTTATTTATTTATTTATTATATAATTTAACCTTTAAAAAAAAAAAAAAAAAAAAAAAATTACACACTTTACCACCATTCATTCACAACCCACACCATTACCACCATTTTAACAACATTACATTACTTTCAAACAATTACATATAGCCACCCAAAATTATTTTTTTTTTTTCCACGCTCACCCCTTTGTTTTTGTTTTTGTTTTTGTTTTTGTTTTTTTTTTTTTTTTTTTTTTTCTTTTTTTTTTTTTTTTTTTTTTTTTTTTTTGTTTTTTTTTTTTTTTTTATTTTTATTTTTTTAAATTACTTTTGATATCAAAAGTGTCAACACTCACAAAATATATCCTCCCAAATATATATAATTTTTATATATATCTCCCTTTTTTTTTTTTTTTTTCCTCTTATTAAAAACCTAAAAATTTTCCACAATCTCACAATTTCTCCACACAACAAATTATTATTATTATTGTTTTTATAAATCACATATTTTTATTTTTTATTTTTTTTTGTGTTGTGGGTTTTTTTTTTCAAATATAATCATATTATTATTTTTATTTTTATTTTTATTTTTATCATCATTATTTTTTTATTATTATTTAATTTTTTTTATTTTTTTTATTATTTTTTTTTAATTTTGGTTTTTCTTTTGGTTTTTTTTTTATTTTTTTTTTTTTTTCTTATATTAAAAAAAATAAAAAAAAAAACAACAAGACATCATCATCATCCATTTCAAAATAATCACAAACTTTATCACAAATTTTACTAACCATTAAAAATTAAATTTATTCAAATAATTATTTTTTAAAAAAAATTTAAAAAAAAAAAAAAAAATAATAAATTCTATTATTTTATAATAAATAATAAATTAAAATAAAAAAAATAAATTAAAAATAATCAAAAAAAAAAAAACAAAAAAAAAAACAAAAAAATCAAAATACAATCATGTCAATTTATCATGGTATTATAGGATCATCAGATCACATTCAAAATATTTTCCCACCACCATCACCTAGAAAAAATATTTCATTATCAACAAATAATATATCAAGTTTAACAACACCTAAAAATTTTACAGCTATAGTAGTGACAAAACCATTGTCTCAATCAACAACATCAACTCAGGAAATGATGAATACATCAGATGTAAGTAATAATTTATTTTTATTTTTATTTTTATAAAAAATTATTAATTAAATTTTTTTTTTTTTTTTTTTTTTTTAATTTTTGATAGATTTTATTTGACATTCAACAACCATTATCACCACAACATCATTCAAGACAAATACAACAACAACAACATGAAAAAATTACACCAGAAGAAGAAGAAAGAAGATCAGATGAATTACAAAAGATATTATTAGATACTATACCAATATTAATTAAAGGTGTTGAAACATTAGGAATTGAAGTTGAACAAATTTGTAATGGTGATAGTGCAAATGAAAAGAGATCAAATTGTCAAGTATTGGTTGATATTCAAAAAACATTGAGAGAGTATCCACGTGGTATGGGATATCGTTCAAAGACCATTCCATCCAATATAGTGGGTAAACCAAAACTGATTGCATTTCGTCATAGTATGGACCAATTAGTTTGGGAGAACATTTCAAAATTATCAATTCTAAAGGATTTCGTAGAGTTTACATTAGACTTTCAAAAACTTTGTGTCATTGGTATTAGTATTCGTGATGCTATCAATTCATTTGTAAATAATAAATGTGAATACTTGATTAAAGGTTTTGAATTTAACAATACAAATTCAATTTTATCTGGTATAAATATTCATCATCATCTTAATCACCAACCTGGTGCATCAACACCAAGACCATCGCATTCATCCTCATCATCGTTATCACATTCATTATCATCATCACCAATGTCACAATCATTACCATCATCATTAACATCTGGTGGTGTATCATTATTAAATACAAGTGATGATGCTATCGTACCATCACTATCATCAGGTAATGATGATAGTAGTGGTAGTAGTTTGTCATCATCAGATGCAAATGTAATTTCAATTAATATTAGTACAGTAATTCAAAATGGTGTTAGAGATGAAATTAATAATACATCAATCTCTGCTTTAAAGAAATCACAAAAACAACAACCTGTAGTATTATCTCGTGCTCCAAAACAAGTTATGGAAAGTACTAGAATATTGGTTGATACCGTTGTCAATAGAAAATGTATGTATAGAGAAGAGAAAGCATCAATCTATAGAGAGATGATGAATGATCGTTTAACACTTTTAAAAGAAGATCCAAAGAAATTTAAACAACAACTTTTACAACAACGTCGTCAAAAATTAACAAATTCTGATCAACCTCATGAAACTGATTATAATGAGGATTTTAATTTAAACAATAATAGTACTAATAATAATAATAATATAAAAAAAGAATCAAATGGTTCATCTGTAAATAGTCAAACAACAACAACCACAACTACAACAAATAATAATAATAATAATATTTCACCACAACATTCTGGAACAAGTGGTTCACCAAGCGATAAAGAAAATTCACCAATATTTAGTCCAGGATATTTATCAACATCACCACCAAAATCACCACCAAAATCACCAGAATTTCTTGGTGTACCAATTGGTAAGAAAGCTCATTTATTAGGTCATGCACGTTCATTTAGTGCAGATACTCATGCAACTAAGGAGGCAGCAGCTAATCAACATCATCATTCTCATAATAATATTGGTTCAGTTTTATCACCTCCATTATCTTCTCAAAATGAAAGAATCTTAAGAAATTATAAACTTTTATCATCATCACCATCATCATCTAGCTCAGCAGTAGTTACCAATCCTGTATCATTAACAACCCAATTACAACAACAACAACAACAACAACAACAACAACAAACGACATCACAACCAACTCAACCACCACCATCAGAATATCAATTATTAGATTTAGAATGGGAGGAACCAATCGATAGTGATTTTATATTACCATGTAAAGGTTATAAAATCGATAGTGGTAATAGTAAATGTCAACAAGTTAATTATGATGAGTTAATAGTGTTATATACGGATGAGGATGAGTATCATTATTGTGATGATTTTTGTAGTTTAGAACATTTCAATTTCCTTGGAGTTAATAAAAATCAACCAGATAATCCAATGTGTATATCGGTTGTAGTTCAACATGATACCAATGAACTATTGTATATCATTAGAACCGGTGAAAAGGATGAAAAGTATAGATTATCATTACCCTATGGTAAGAAGGAAATCTCCTCAAAGGATATGTTAAAGATGATCAAGAAATCACGTTTCAATCAAATGTCAAACTTTAAATTAAAAGAGGTAAAGTCTGATCAAAATCAACAATTCATCAAACAATTGATTCAATTTGAAGCTAAAAATATTCATAAAACCTTTAAATTTGGTGTTTTATATTGTTCAGAGAATCAAGGTACCGATGAAAATGAACTCTATAGCAATAGTAGCACCAGTGATGAGTTTCAAGAGTTTTTAAGGATTTTGGGTGATCGTGTACAATTACAAGGTTGGACAAAGTATAGAGGTGGCTTAGATATTAAAGATAATACAACTGGAACTCATAGTATCTATAAGAAATGGAGAGATTTCGAAATTATGTATCATGTTGCCCCTATGATTCCTTGTCGTGCCGCAGATGAACAATCGGTTGAAAGAAAAAGACATTTAGGTAATGATATCGTTTTAATCATCTATAAAGAAGGTAATACAAAATTATTCGATCCTTCAATCATTAAATCAAACTTTAATCATATCTTTGCTGTCGTTCAAAAAGTTGATCCAATTCCAAATGTTGATGGAGCTGCTGTTATAAATTTAGGAAATAGTTTCAATAATAATAATAGCAGCAATAATAATAATAATAATAATAATAATAATAATAATAATAATAACTCTGATTCAAACCTTCCAACTACAAATAATCTTCCAATAATTACAAATGTAAATTATAAAATTTCAATCGGTTGTAAAGAAGAAGTTCAAAATTTTGGTCCTGCTTTCCCAAAGAATCATATTTTCTCAACTTCAACTGGTGAAAATCTCACTGATTTCCTTTTAACTAGATTGATCAATGGTGAAAGAGCAACTCTAAAATCACCTGTATTTGCTCAAAAATTAAAAAGAACAAGAAAAGAATTTTTACATTCATTCATTACTGATTTTGGTAGTGAATAAATTATTTATTAAAACTTTTTTTTTGGTTTTTTTTTTTTTTTTTTCAATCAACCAATCAAAAAAAAAAAAAAACAAATCCAAACAAAAAAAAAAAAAAAAAACCAAATCTAAAAAAAAAAAAAAGGTTTAGAAAAAACATTAAAAAAAAATAAGTAGCGTAATTTGTAACAATATTTAGTAAAAATAAAATAAACAAAAATAAAATAAGATAATAAATGTATCAAAAAAAAAAATAAAAAATAAAAAAAAAATAAAATATGAATATATAAACATTACTACATATCCATTAAAAATCTCAAAAAATCCAATTTTAACAATTAGTCACCAGGTATTTAAGTTAGCTCATTGAAATTATTAGAAACAATTAAACTAACTTTAATGATCAAGAATAATTCTAATCCATTTATTCAATAAATCAACTCAATTTAGTAAACAGAAGAAAGTTTTTTATTGGTCTAAAAAAAGAAAAAAAAAATATGTAAAGGAAAAAAAATGATATTTTTTATATTAAAAATAAACATAATTTTTTTGGAATATATTGAAAATATTTAGTTTTTATTTTATTCACTATCAAAAGTGGTGAATTGTCTTTTTTTATTTTTATTATTTTTTAAAAAAAATGAGGTTATTTATTTTCAAATATTTAAAAAAATAAAATTAATTTTATTAACCTTTTTTTTTCTCTCTATTTTTTTTTTTTTTTTGCAAACTGATGATATTATTTCACAGTACTTACAATTGATATTTACAACTCATTATTCATTTAGCTAGATAGAATTTGTCTGGTTTCTATGATTTCTCCATCCAGGTCATTATTGATACCATCAATTATAAATTGGTAAAATTAGACTACATCATTGGTACCAAATGCCATTATTTCTTTTTTTTCAATCTGCTTTACTCTCAATTTTAACCAACAACAATTATATTTTCAATGGCTAAAAACATTAAACGATGTTATAATTGTTGTTGGTTTAAAAATTGATAGTAAAGCAGATTGCAACAAAGAAATAATGGCATTTGGTACCAATGATGAACAAAATTTTGATCGACAGCATTTATTGTCTCTTTGAATTTATTACTTTCAGATGGTTCATCGATTTTTGTGCTACTAAGATATCCATCAACTCTATATAAATATCTGTTTGTAATTCCATTGGTTTGAGTTGTTGTGGTTTTGGTTGTTTCTCAATTTTCGTCTCTGATAATTTATAAAGAGTTACCTTATTTTGATTTAAATCAAAAAAGCAATTAATAAAACTTTGAATTTTCAAATCCCAAAATAACAATAAAATAAATAGATTAAATAGATTAAATAAAAAAAAAAAAAAAATAAAAAAAAATAACAAAACCTTTGTTTAATAATCTTTGTTTAATTTATTTATTTTTAGTTTTAGTTTTATTTTTATTTTTAGTTGTGTTTTTTTTTTTTTTTAAATTTTAAAAAAATTCTAAAAATGTCCAAGATCTAGATAGAACAAAATCTTGTTTTTAAGTTCCAAGAAATAAAATAAAAATTTTGAGTTATAAAAATCTATAGATTTTATTAATAATCGCCATCATAACTTCTAAAGTCCTCAACTTTATATTTCTTTTGGTAATGTTGATAATTGCTATCTCTGTTATTGGTTTTATCATTTGGATTAGATTCTTTCAAAAATATGACACTATCATCATTTTCATTATCTCTTTCTCTTCTTCTTGTTGCAATTTTATTACTATTATTTTTATTACTATTAATGACACTATCATTATTTTCGTTATCCCTCTCTCTTCTTCTCGTTATAATTTTGTTACTATTATTAACCGCACCATCATTATTTTCGTTATCCCTTTCTCTTTTTCTTGTTATAATTTTATTATTATTATTATTATTATTATTATTATTATTATTATTATTATTATTATTATTATTTTTATTATTATTTTTATTTTTATTATTATTATTATTTTTAACTTTATCCAAATCGACCATTGAGTCTATATCATTATCTTTTTCTCTATCTCTTTCTCTTGTTTTGTGATTTTTATCTTTTTTATCCTTTTCTTTTTCCTTCTCTTGATTACCTTTTTTATTCTTTTTTTTTTTCTTTTTATCGTTTTTTTCTTCAGATGATTCTTTGTTACTGTTATTGCTATTGTTTTTGTTGTTATTACTACTATTATTATCATTATTATTATTATTATTATTATTATTATGAGATGTTTTTTGTTTTTTTGATTTTCTTGAATAACTATCTTTTACTCTATAATCATTTTGATCATCATCATTGTAATCATCTGAACCATCTTGGTATTTACCAAAGTCCTTATTATTTTTATGATTATAATTGCTGTAATCATTATATGAATTATTATTATTGTAGTTATTATTATTATTATTATATCTATTATTTTTATTATATTTTCCATCGAATCTATTATTTATATTTGTACTATTGTATCTATTACTATTATAATTGAATCTTTCATTTCTATCATATCTATGATAATCTTGATTATATTGACCATTATTATTACTATGGTCAATATCTTTTGGAAAACCATCTTTATCATATCTATCGTATCTATCATATCTATCATATCTATCATTTCTATCATATCTATCATTTCTATCATATCTATTATTATTATTATAATTATCTCTATAACCATCATTATCTCTATCTCTTTCTCTATCTCTATCTCTTCCTCTATCTCTACCTCTATTTGAACGATCAGAATTTTTAACCTCTTTCTCTTTAAATCTCATACGTTGATGCATTCTACTATGTTTTTCCCTTAGTGAATGATCATCATCATATTCTCCATCATATAAATTACCTAATTCATGCTCTGACGAATCAATTTCATTGAAATACTTTTGATATTTTGGTAAACATTGCTTTTTTTTTTTTTTTTTTTTAATTGTTAGTAATTTTAAGTTGAATTAATTTGAATATTTTAATTTTGGAGAGAAAAAAAAAAAAAGCATTAAAATACCTACTCTTGGATAGTGACCATGTAAACCACATCTAAAACAAACGTAAACTGAACATGAAGCTATTTGATGTCCAAACTCACCACATCTAAAGCAAGGTTTCTCTTCTATATCATGTGGACATTCAAAACTAAAATGATCATGATCACCACATCTTTCACATTTGATAGACTCTTCCATATAATATCTCTATAATTTTATTGTTATTATGTTTATTTTCCAAATATTAATATTATAATTATAATTAAATTTGTATATATATCTATAATTTCAAGTTATACTTTACACTTGTTGTAACTGATTGTCTTTTTCTCTTATTATTATTATTATTATCATTTCCGTATTTTACATTTATTTTTAAAGAATCTTCCTCTTTTTCAGTTGATTTTATAACAGAACTTGTTGATTGTCTTACACTATTAATGATTTCTTCTTTTATTGTCTCTTTTTCCTCAAATTCACCTAAAGCAGCACGTAACATAAATATATCATCATCTTCAATATTCTCTTTTTCATCATACCCAATGAATGATTTTAAAATATCCTCTGGCGTTTCAATAGGTTTTGCTTGTTCTAGTTCTTTATTTTCTTCTGCATTCTTATCTTTTTTATCTTTTTTATCTTTTTTATCTTTTTTTTCTTTTTTATCTTTTTCTTTTTTATCTTTTTTTTCTTTTTTATCTTTTTCTTTTTCTTTTTCTTTTTTATCTTTTTTATCTTTTTTATCTTTTTTATCTTTTTTATCTTTTTTATCTTTAATTGTGTTATCTCTATTATTATTATTATTATTATTATTATTAGAAGAAGAAGAAGAAGAAGAAGAAGAAGAAGATAATTTTAAATTTTCTTGTTTTTGTTCTTTTTTTAATTTATTATATTCTTTTTCAAATTCTTCACTTTGCTCTTCTAAATCTATATAAATTGGTGTAATAGCACTTTTTGAGCTTTTTTCCTCCTCCTCCCCATCATCTGATAATATTACAATTGGTATCGATGGATTTATTGGAGGTTCTTTCAATGTTAACTTTTTTCTCTTCAACTGAGGAAATCCATTCGTTTGTGTATCAATGGCTGTGGATTCCATATTTTTTTTTTTTTTTTTTTTTTTTTTTTTTTTATTTTTATAATATTTTATTAAGTATAAATTTATACATTTATTGATTTTTGATATAAGAGGAAAAAATGGTAATGATAATAATAAAGGAGAAAATAAAAATAAAAATAAAAATAAAAATAATATTAAAAAAAAAAATAAAAAAAAAATAAAATTAAAAAAATAAAAATAATTTTGATAAAAAAAACGAAAAAAAAACTTTGAAAATTTTTGAGAAAAAAAAAAAATAAAAATAAAAAATAAAGGGGGTGTCTGAACACAACTCTTTAAATTTAAAAAAAAAAATAATAAAATCTCTATATTTTATTTTTAATAATAATTTATTTTACTGCTGTGTTTATTTTTAATTTTAAAATATTTTGTTTTTATTTTTAATTATTATTTTTTTTTGTAAAAATGTATATTAAAAAAATGATTAAGAAAAAAAAAAAAAATCAAAAAATCATAAAATAATGGTTTATTTAATAAATATATATATATATATTTAATTATATTAAATATCGTAAAATGAGATGAATGAACTTCTTTTTTTTTTATTTTATTTTTTTTTTTTATTTGTTTTTTTTTTTTTTAACGACAAAGAAAAAAAATGAAAATTTTCAATTTTTTTATTTTTTTTTATTTTTTTTTTTTTTTATTTTTTTTTGTTTTTTTTTTTTTTTTTTTTTTTTTTTTTCATTTAAATCATATCATATTACTCCACAAATATAATATTATAAATTTCGATAATGCAAACCAGTGAATGTAAAGTTAAAGGTCCAATCCAAGAAGGTTGTGCCTCTGGATGTGAAAAAAGCTGGAGTGCCTACCAAGCATGTTCAGGTCGTGTTGCCAAATTAGAGCATGACGAAAAAGCAAACTGTTTAGGTCAATTTTTAGAACATGTTCAATGTATTGATAAATGTGTATGTATTTTATATCCTTTTTTTTATTTTTTTTTGTTTTTTTTTTTTTTTAATTAAAAAAATTAAAAAACTTTATTTTTTCATTTTTTCTTTTAATTGTTTTGTTTTGCGTGTGTGTTTTTTTTATTTTTTATTTTTTTTTTTTTGTGTTTCGATTTGGTAAAAATGTTTTTATTTTATTTTTATTTTTATTTTATTTGGTTATTCAAATAATTAAATTCGTTTTGTAAAAACAAAAATAGAATTTCTTCATTTATGGTATTGTTACAGTTGTTTTTTTTTTTTTTTTTTTTTTTTTTTTTTTTTTTTTTTTAAATCATTGCCACCATTGCCACCACTTAGTATCATTTTTTATTATTATTATTATTATTATTATTATTATTATTATTATTATTATTATTATTATTATTATTATTATTATTATTATTATTATTACTTTGATTATTATGAATAATGGTAGCAGCATTGTTTGTAGTATTATTACTACTAATTTTAAATTTAAATAATGAAACTTTTAATAATATTATTGCAACAATTATTATAATATCAAAATAATGATCATAAGCAGAAAGATTATTGCTATCATCCATTTTATTTGTTTATTTATTTTATATTTATATGATATTCAGATTTGTTATTTTTATTACTATAATAATTTAAATTTAAATTTTTAAATTATTTGTTTAAAAAAAAAAAAAAAAAAAAAAAAAAAAAAATAATAAAATAAAATAAAATAATATAAAATAATAAAAAAAAATAAAATAATATAAAATAAAATAAAATAAATAAAAATTAAATTAAATTAAGGAAGATACATAAAAGACGATGATTAAAAATTGTGGATAAAAAATTATAATCAAAGGTTATAATATTTAAATCAAAAGTGTGTGTGTAAGCATGTACAATAGTTGGTTAAAAGATATTATTGGTAGTTGATTGCTTGTTCCTTGTTGATATTATTATTATTTTTATTGTTATTGTTATTGCTATTTATTTTATTATTACTGTAGTTTTATTTTATTATTATATTATTATTATTTTTTTTTTTTATAATTTTTATTTTTTTTTTTTTATTTGTTTTTTATTTGTTTTTTTATTATTATAATTTTTTAAACATTTTACTAATCATAACTTTACTTTTTCAATTACTTTTTTTTTTTTTTTTTTTTAGGTTGGACCAAAATTATTTGCTCAATTAAAGTAAAATATATGGCGAATATGTGAAAAATAGTAATAAAAAATAGTAATATAAAAAAAAAAAAAAAAAATTAATAGAGAAAATCCATTATAATAAAAATTTAAAAAAAAAAATATTTAAAATATATATAAACAAGTATTAGTTAAAGAAGACAACACAATCTCTTTCGTTTTTATTTTTATTATTTTTTTTATTTTTTTTTTATTCCCAATTTGTTTTTGTTATTTTTTTTTAAAATTTCTACTACAACAATAGTAACGATTAGTAGTAGTAGTGGTGGTAGTAGTGGTAGTGGTAGTAGTGGTAGTGGTAATATTGGTGGTAGTGGAATTGTTGTTGTGGATGTTAAAAAGGATGATTATGATGATGGTATATTAAATAGCAATACCATAACCACCACTACTTTCAATTTTATCAATTCAATTAATATATTTTTTTTTATATCATTTAGTTTGTGTTTCTATGAAATTAATGTTGTGAACTTACAAAAAAAAAAAAAAAAAAAAAAAAAACATACCTCTATTGATTAGATATTATTATATTTTAGTAAAATAAAATAAAAAAAAAACACACCCACACTAATCAAAAACACATTATTTTTATTGTTTTTATTTTTATTATTTTTATTATCATTCTCAAATTGTGTACGAACACACTCACTCGTTCTTAAAATTTTCATAATAATAAATTACTTATTAATAATGTGAACGAATAATAATAATAATAATAATAATAATAATAATAATAATAATAATAATAATAATAATAATAATAATAATAATAATAATAATAATAATAATAATAATAATAATAATAATAATAAAAAGACACTCGCTCTCATTTACCAATCATACATACACACTACCCACACTCACTTACTAACACAAATTCTTCTAGAATAATTATAAATTTATAGATACACTAAATTTACCCAAAAATAGTATCTCAATAGAGTAGTGATATAATTTACAAGTTATTACACGTTTGGAGATGGTGGTATTATAGTTGTCAATATTAATTTTATAAAAAAAAAAAAAAAAAAAAAAAATCTACCACACCCTCCTAATTTACAAAGTGTGTTTAAAGTAGTTTGTATGTGAAGTATCGTTAAACAACAACACAATAAAATAAAATAAATAGAATCTATTTTTCAATAATTCTTTAGTTTTTTTTTTTTTTTTTATTGTTTTGTAAATTAAATATATTTTAGTGCTGATAAGTTTAGAAAAATAATAATTTAAATCTTGATTGAATTTTTATTTTATTATTATTATTTTATTTTATTATTTTTATTATTGTTGTTTTTGTTTTTGTTGTTGGTTTTTTTTTTTTTTGTTTTTTTTTTTTGTTATCAATTTGGTTGTAGTTTTTTTTTTTAATTAATTTAAAAATCCAAGTTTTATTTTGTTATTTTTGATTTATTAATTAAAGGGTGGCACAAGTTCAAAGTAATGGCAATTTTTAAAATAAAAAAAAAAAAAAAAAAAAAAAAACAAATAAATAAAAATCTCATTTTTTGGCAACTAAATTAAAATATGGTTATTAATTAAATTTTAATAAAAAATAAAATTGATAATAAAATCCCAGAATCTCAATTTCAGGTGGCCTAATATCCCATCCATTTTTTATTTTTATTTTCATAATAATTTATATTTTTATTTTTTTTATTCACTTTTTTATTTAAGAATATGGTTAACTTATTTTATTCAAAAAAAAAAAAAAAATATAAAATAAAAAAAAAAAATATAAAATAAAAAAAAAAAAAATAAAAATAAAAAGAGTTGAAAAAAGTTAACTTTCTTCAGATTTTTTAAAAATAAAATTAATTTATTACAAAACAATGGAAATAGATTGAAGTTTTTTTTTTTTTTTTTAATTAATTAATTAATTTTTTAATTATAAAATTTGTTACCAGTAACTGATTACAATGGAAAGTTGAGTTATGTTAAATATTAACCATCTTTTTACTTTCTTAAATTAAAAATTGTCATTGACACTTTTTTTTTTTTTTTTTTTTTTTCTTTTTTTTTTTAATATGATATGATACATATAAATTTATATATTTATATATATTCTAAATTTAAGTAATATTAATAATAATAAGATTTAAATAATTAGTTTTTTGACGTAATAATTCGATAATATAATTCAAATATTTTTATAAATTAAATTTAAAATACAAACTATCTGTTAGTTTTGTAAACTGGATTAATGGGTTAAGTTATTTTTTTTGAAAAAAAAATAAAAAAATAAAAATGTTTATAAAATTTGACCCCATGTTAGCATTTTTTTTTGATTTGTTTTTTTTATTTTTTTTTTTTATTTTTTTATTTTTATCTTCAAGCAACCTATCTAATAATTAAAATTTTAATTTTATTTTTGATTTTTTTTCTTTTTTTTTTTTTCAATTTAATTTTTTTTTTTACACATTCATATGATTCAGATACCATAAAAAGATAAAATTCACACCTTTCATTATCTTTTACAACAAGAAAAGACATTTTTTTTTAATTAATTTGATTAGATATTTTAAAAAAATTATTTTTTAAATTTTGGTTTTTTTTTTTTTTTTTTTTTTTTTTAAAAAATTATTTTGAAAAAAAAATTATTATTTAAAAAAGGCAAAAAAAAATGTGTTTAGAACAAAAAGGAAAATAAAAATAAAAAAAAAAAACCATTTCAAAAGGATTCACCACTCTTAATTTTTTATTGTTTTTTTTTTTTTTTTTTTTTTTTCAAATTATTATTATAATTTAATTCATTAAAAAAAATAATTTAAATATATAAATTCAATTTTTTTTATTTTTTATTTTTATTTTTTTTTATATTTATTTAACCCTATAATTATAAAAAAAAATTTTTAAAAAAATTAAAATAAATTTAATTAAATTAAAATAAAATTAAAATAAAAAAAAAAAAAAGTTGATTTTTTGTATATCCAATCATTATCAATTTTTATAAAAATTCAGATTTAATTTTTTATATTACTGCCCTCTCAACCCATACACACTCCTATTTTATTTTTTAAAAAAATCTTTAAAAATCGTTTTTCCTAACCCTTATCAATCCAAACAAGCACAATTTCATTAGTCTTTTTTATTTTTTTTTATTTTTTTTTTTTTTTAATAATTTAATTTTTTATTTTTTTATTTTAAAACTATTTAAACTAAAAAAATAATAATAATAGTTTCATAATATTTACTATTTTTTTTTTTTATATTTATAATAATAATAAAATAATAATAATAATATTTATTTATTTATTTATTTAAATTGTACTACTAATTTTACAAAAAAAAAAAAAAAAAAAAAAAAAAAAAAAAAAAAAAAAAAAAAAAAAAAAAAATACTAAGATTACAACATGTATTTAATTCTATCATTAATAATATTTTTGGCATATGTTGCTGTGAGTATCTTTTTTTTTTTTTTTTTTAAACACTTTTTACAAAAAAAAAAAAAAAAAAAAATTTAAAATTTCAAAAAATCTAATTTTTAATTTTTTTATTTATTAATTAAATAGTTTCATAAAAAAAGAACCAATGGTATGCCACCAGGACCATTTCCATTACCAATTATTGGAAATTTACATCAATTGGGTAAGTCACCCTATAAATCATTGAAATCATTTTCAGACAAATATGGTGGTTTGACAACAATTTTCTTGGGTAGTGTTCCAACTGTATTAATTAGTGAACCAAATATTCTTAGAGAAATTATCATCAAAAATAATGATTCAATCATTGATAGATATATCTCTGATAGTGGTTTAATTATTGGTGGTGAAAGAAATCTTTTATTCTCAAAAGGTTCATTTTGGATCAAATATAGAAAGATCTTTTCATCTGCAATGACAAATGCTAGAAAATTCAATATTGCCTCAAGAATTGAACAACAAGCAATTAGTTTAAATAATTATTTTGGTACTTATGCAAATTCTAAACAAGCTGTAAGTTTTATTATTAAATTATAATAACATAACATTATTATTATTTTATTTACTGTACCTAACTTTTTATTTTTATTGTTTTTTTCAATAGATTAATCCACATGATTATATTAGAAGATATAGTTTAAATGGTGTAATTGATTATTCATTTAGTGATTCAGTAGAGTATGAATCAGATACACATCATATTGTGATTAGAGCAGCAGAGATTATGGAAGAAATTTTAGCAACTGGTAATCCACATGATTATTTACCATTTTTGAAACCATTTTATACAAAAAAGAGAAACACATTGGCAATGGCTGTTGGTCAAGTTTGGGACTATTGTAATGATGCAATCACAGTTCATAGAAAGACATTGGATCATGAGAAGCCACGTGACCTTTTAGATTTAATTTTAATGGAAATTGAAAAATCTGAAGAGAAGCAATTCTATGATGATGATTCATTATCAAAATGTTTAACAGATTTGATTGTTGCTGGCCATGAAACTGTTGCAATTACTTTGGGTTGGATGATACTATTCTTGAGCAACCATCAAGATGTTCAACAAAAAGTATATGATGAATTGATTAATGTAGTTGGTAAAGGTAATTTACCAGCATTGGTTCATAGAAAGGATACAAGTTATTTAAATGCTTGCATTCAAGAGACTATGAGAATTCGTACTGCCGCTCCATTGGCTTTGCCACGTATTGCAAGTGAAGATATTAAAGTAGGTGGTTATACAATTCCAAAGGGTACTCAGGTTATGATGTCAGTTTATGGTATGGCTTCTGATGAACGTTATTGGAAGGATCCACATATTTTCAATCCTGAAAGATGGCTTTCAAGTAATCATTCCACTGAAAATGGTGGTGGTGGTGGTGGTGTTGTTGGTAACTCCTCTCAATCTGAAGTTTTCATCCCATTCGGTGTTGGTCCAAGAATGTGTGTTGGTATGGGTGTAGCTAAAGATGAACTTTACTATTGTGCCTCTCAAATGTTTATGAATTTCAAATGGAGTCCGGTAAATGATAAACCAATTGATGATGAAGGTGTAGCTAGAATAGCACTTGAATATAAAGAATATCAAGTAGTTTTAGAAAGAAGAAAATAAAATAAAAAGAAATTCCTGGATCAAAAATAAAAAAAAAAAAAAATAAAAAAAAAAAAAAAAAAAAATTGAAAAAAAAAAATAAATAAAAATAAAAAATTTCTAAATATCCCATAAAAAAAAAATTGGCTGTTAATTCTTGAATATCGTTCTTTTGCCAGACAATAACCGTTGTTGTAATATAATTTTAGGTTGGTGGTTAAAGATCTAAAACACCGAAATAAAAAAAAAACTTTTTGTTTTTAGACTTTAATACTTTGCTTCACGGACCAAAAAAATATTAAAAATAAAATAAAAAAAAAAAAAAAAAAAAAATTGGACATTAAATTATTGTCCCACAAAAAAAAAATCCTAAATCCTTCTTTTTGTGGACACGAAAATGATTAGGAGTTCAATATTTTTGATTTCTTTTTTTGTCATTTTTCATTACATTTTCATTGATTTTCATTTTAATTTTTTTTTATTTTTTTATTTTTTTTTTATTTTTTTTTTGATAGTATAAAAAGAAAAAAAAGTATGAAGTTTTTTAAAATATAATCAAAATAATCAAAATAACTTACAAATAAATTATTTTATTACTTAAAAAAAAAAAAAAAAAAAAAAATGAAAGCAGCTGTTTTTAAACAAAAAGGTGGAGATTTAGAGATTGTTGAAGTTCCAGTGCCAGAACCAAAACAAGGTTGGGTTAGAATCAAAGTTCATTCATGTGGTGTGTGCCACAGTGATAATGCTTGCAAATATGGTAATTATTTTTATTATTATTATTTTCATTTTATTTATTTAATTATTTGATTATTTAATTATTTAATTATTTTATTTTAAATTAAATAAATTATAGGAAATTTTGGAAATTCATATCCACGTATTCCAGGTCATGAAGTATTTGGTGAAATTGAAAAATTAGGTGAAGGTGTTGATCCAAATTATTTCAAAATTGGTAAATTTGTTGGTGTTGGTTGGTATGTACATTTTAAAAAAAACAATACAAATAATAAAAATAAAAATAATATATAAAATAAAAATAAAAAAGTAATATTTTTATTTAAATAATTTATTTTTTTCTTTAGGTTTGGTGGTAATCATTGTGGTAAATGTAGAGAATGTTTAAATGATCAATGGATATTTTGTAAGGAATCATTAATTTGTGGTATTCATTATGATGGTGGATATGCTGAATACATGGTTGCACCATCAGATTCATTAGCATTTGTACCAGAAGGAATGAATGCTGAAGAAACTGCACCATTATTATGTGCCGGTATTACTGTATTCAATTCATTTAGAAATCAAAATATCAAAGTTGGTTCATTAGTTGGTGTTCAAGGTTTAGGTGGTCTTGGTCATTTAGCAATTCAATTTTGTAAGAAAATGGGTTATGAAGTTATTGCAATGTCAAGTGGTGATCAAAAAGAGAAATTAGCAAGAGAGTTGGGCGCAGCTCATTATGTTAACATTTCAAAAGATGGTTGGATTGATCAAATGAAAGAAATTGGTTCAGTTCAATGTATTTTATTGACTGCTCCATCTTCATCAATTGTTCAATCATCTTTGGATGCTTTAGGTGTAAATGGAAAGTTAGTACTTTTAGCAATTTTACCAGAACCATTCAATGCAAATTCCCTAACTTTAATTGGTGGTAATAAATCAATTATTGGTTGGTCTTCAGGTGACTCTCGTGATGCAGAACAAACATTGAACTTTGCAAATAAAAATCAAGTAAAAGCAATGATTAAAACTTTCCCATTGGAAAATGTTAATGAAGCTTTACTTAAAATTGCCGATGCTAGATTTAGACATGTAGTAAAGATTTTATAAAAATAAAACTAATAAAAAGAAGAGGATCTCTTCATAAACTATTAAATTTGTTTATCTACAAATTTATCAAATTAAAGAATACAATGTTAAAAGTAAAAAAATGAACGATTTTTTTTTTTTCATAATTTAATTAAAAGAATATAATTATGTTAATATATTGTAATTATTTTTTTATTAGAATATATTTTATTTAAAAAAAAAAAAAAAAAAAATGATTTCATGAAAACCAATAAAAAAAATAAATAATATTTGTTTTTTATACTATTTAGATATGAAGAAATTTTGAAAAAGTATAAAAATAACCAGTTTATAAATAAATATTCCATTTGTTCATTTTTAATTCCAATAATCAATTTTTCATTTTTTGGTCTAATCTAGAAACAAGTAACAAGAAAACAAGTAAACAAATTAGCAAATTAACAAGTAAACAAGAATTCAAGTTAAAAAACAAACAATTAAATAAAAATATATATTTAAAAATTAAAAAAAAATAAAAAAATAAAAATAAAAAAAAAATAAAAATATAAAATAAATAAATAAAAAAATAAAAAATAAATAAAAAATAAATATATTAAATAATATTCAAATAAATATATTAATTTGTATTTTTTGAAAAAAAAACCCAATTTTGAATAGCAAATTAAAATTCATTTCAGAAAAATTTTAAAATTGTTTATTATGAAATCATTTATTTATTTAAAATATTTTAAACTCAGGAGTTTTTATAACTTTTTTTTGTTTTTTAAGAGTTTTAAATTTTTTTTGAATTGTAAAGAAAGACGTGCGTGGTTTGAAATTGTAATTTAATTGGGTTGTTGAAAATTATTTTAAAGTTTTTGATTATTGAATTTCAAATTTTTGAAAATATGAAAAGATATTCAAAAAATTAAAAAAGTCTTTTTTTTTTTTAATTTAAATTGATTTCTTTTAAAAATGATTAATGCAGCTTTACATATTTATTCCTCTTTTTTTTCTATTTAAAATATTTTTTATTTTAAATTATTTTAAAAAATATAAACAATTGATATTAAAAAATGGAAGATAGAAAAACAATGAGCGCTGGAGTTTTTAAAAAAGTAGGTGGGAATTTAGAAATAGTTAAAATGTCAATACCAAAACCAAAACAAGGTAAATATAAATATTTATATACTATACTATTTTAAAGATTCATATCTAAAAATGATACTAATTAAATTATTATGAAAAGGTTGGGTAAGAATTAAAGTTCATTATTGTGGTGTGTGTCACAGTGACAACTCATGTAAATATGGTAATTATTTCTTATTTTATAATTTAATAAATATAATTTTTGAAAAATCCTAATAAAAATATAATATAGGTATTTTGAAAAATGAATATCCAAGAGTTTCAGGTCATGAAGTATTAGGTGAAATTGAAAAATTAGGTGATGGTGTTGATCCAATTAAATTTAAAATTGGTCATTTGGTTGGAGTTGGTTGGTATGATTCTTTATTTTGAAAATCTCATTTTAAAAAATTATTTATATAAACAATACTAATAATAATAATATTAGGAATGGTGGTAATCATTGTGGTAGTTGTAGAGAATGTTTAAATAATAATCGTTTATTTTGTAAAAATTCATTAATTACTGGTATTAGTATTGATGGTGGATATGCTGAATATATTGTAGTACCATCAGATGCATTGGCATTCATACCAGAAGGAATGAATGCTGAAGAAACTGCACCATTATTATGTGCTGGTGTAACAGTGTACTGTTCATTAAAAAACCAAAATTTTAAAAAAGGTTCATTAGTTGGTGTTTTAGGTATTGGTGGTCTTGGTCATTTGGCAATTCAATTTTGTAAGAAAATGGGTTATGAAGTTATTGCCATGTCAAGGGGAAATTCAAAAGAGAAAACATCTAGAGAATTAGGAGCTTCACATTTTGTAGACATTGCAAAGGAAGGATGGGTTGAACAAATGAAACAAATTGGCTCAGTTGAATGTATACTATTAACAGCACCATTTCCTCATTTGGTTCAACCTTCTTTGGAAGCTTTGGGTGTAAATGGAAAGTTATTGCTTCTTTGTATCATTCCAGAACCATTTTTTGCTGATTCTCTAACTATGATTTTGGGTAATAAATCAATTGTTAGCTGGTATGTTGGTAATTCAAATGATATCCAAGATACTTTAGATTTTGCACACAAAAATCATATAAAACCTATTATCCAAACTTTTCCATTACAAGCTGTTAATGAAGTTTTAGATAAGATAAATGAAGCTAATTTTAGAAGTGTGATTAAAATTTTATAAAAAAAAAATTTCCCATTTGGAAAATGAATAAAAAATAATTAAAAATTAAATACTTTTATTGTTTTTTTTTTTTATTAAAAGACTTGATACATTTGTTTTTCTTTTATTTAATTAATAATTAATCCTCCTTCCTCAACAGCATTGTCATCAACAATACCATTTGATCCCTCATCTAATAATGGCCCAGCTTCTCCATAATCTTTTATGAAGTTATTTGGTTTACTTCTCTTTCTTTTAAAAATTAAAAATACTAAAAGTAAAACTATGCATATTATTCCAAAGGCAGATGTTGAAAGAATTACGATTTCTTTCTTTGGTATTTCATGTGATGAAATTTCACTCGAAGTATATGTTGGGGTGGGCATAATTGATGGTGATGTTGTTGGGTTCGGATTTAGTGTTTGAGTTTGAGTTTGAGTTGGAGTCGGAGTTGGTGATGATGTTGGTGATGAAGTTGGAGATGAAGTTGGAGTTGGTGATGATGTTGGGGTTTGAGTTGGAGATGAAGTCGGAGTTGGTGATGATGTTGGGGTTTGAGTTGGAGTTGATGTTGGTAATGATGTTGGAGATGAAGTTGGAGTTGAAGATGGAGTTTGAGTTGGATTTAATGTTTGAGTGGGAGTAGGGGTGGGGGATGGATTGTTAAATAAATTAAAGGCAGATGCAAACTCAAAGGATCCATTTTTTGCGTTTATTGAGATAGTAAAATATGTTGAACTTGGAATATAAATTGGTAGTGAACTAGCGTCAGATTGTGATAAAACTTTAGAATATACAATACCACTCGTAATATCATTAATAGATGTATCTAAAAATCTAAAAGATGGATTTAAAACTAGTAGTGAAGTTTCATCAATGTCACTAAAAACCAATGCTTCATTAAAAGATTCTTTTGATATTATGCTATCATTTTTAATTACTGAATTTATCGAGAATATGAAATCAAAGGTATTTTCTGGTGATTGATATTGAATATTATTTACATTTATTAAAATTATAACTGAATTATTTGAAATTGGTAATTGGGTATATAAAGGTGAAGAAGAAGAAGATGAAGAAGAAGAAGATGAAGAAGAAGAAGATGAGGAAGTAGATATAATAGGGAAATTAAAAAAACTATTATTTACAATACTATATTGATTATCATTATTTATATAAAATAAACCTTGAGTATTTAAATCACCGTTTATAAAATTTGGTAATGAAGAACTACCTGAAAAGTAAAATCCTGTACTATTATTAATATAATCATTAATTGATAAAGTATTAATAGGTAATACTCTTTGAACTATACCAAATGGATTAACTTCTCTAATATATGAAAATTCAATTGAAAATCCATGTAAATAATTTGAAGATGTTGTTGTGGTTGTCGTAGTTGTATCTGTGGTAGTTGTAGTTGTTGTTGACATCATTTCAAATGAATTTAGCGATAACTGTTTCGGTATTGAATTTGTAGTGAAACCATTTACATTTATTGAGCAGTCATATGATGTATGACCATAATCACATACACAATTAAATAAATGATTACAATAACCAAAACCACTACAATCATTCGGACAAACTAACCAAGATGGTAAGAATGAATAATTTGAATAATATACAATGAATCCATTATTTTCTAATGTCAGGGTATAAAATTGACCATCAACTAAACTATTAATTACCATTTCATCAATATCTAAATTACATGTATATTCAATACCACTTTCAATCTCTAAAATATCTGTACAATTAATTGAAATACTTGGTGTAATTTGAATTTGAATATTACCTAGACTAACAAAATTTTCTCCTTTTATTGTTATTGTGTTGTTGTTACTACTATTAGTAGATCTTGATATAGAAGGTAATATTGAACTAACTGATGTTATAGTTGCAATTAAATTATTCTTTTTTTTACAAGCATAAATTGACTCGAAATAAAATTGAATATTACAAACATTGCTATCTGGTTGATCAATTGAATATTTATGTTGATAATCATTTGAACATGAGAATAGATATTGACTTGTACAATGATCATATGATGAATTGTAAAAGATTACCAATTCATATTGTTTACCATTGAATATGTAATCAGTTTCAAAGCTTGCTTCATTTAAATTACCTATTGAAAAGTAATCACTATTATCATTATAAACGCATCCCTGTGATGAATGTCCCATATTAAACATATAACAAACACTATTTTCACTACAAATACTAAAATAAACCCTATTTTATTATTATCATTATTATTATTATTATTATTATTATTATTATTATTATTATTATTATTATTATTATTATTATTATTATTATTATTATTATTATTATTATTATTATTATTATTATTATTATTATTATTATTATTATTATTATTATTATTATTATTATTATTATTATTATTATTATTATTATTTGGATTATTATTATTATGATTAGGGTACTTGTTTGAAATTTGATTATTATTATTATTTCATTTTTTTTTTTTTTTTACTTACACTTCCAGAATTAAAAGCTTTTGATTTTAATGGTGATAAATCAATTCTATTTGTATTTGAATCAGTATAAAATATACATGAACTTAATTCAGTACTGCTATTTTGAGATGAAACAAAATAGTTTCTATTATTTATTATTATCAAAAATAAAACAATAAAAGGATGACCATTATTCATTACTTTCATTAAAATAAACTAATAAATTTTTTTTTTTTTTTTTTTTTGGTGGGATTAGATTAGATTTAATTCTTTGCCTATATCTTTTATTTTTTTTTTTTTTTTAAGACAATGACTTATTTTTTTTTTGTTTTTATATTTTTTTTTTTTTTTTTTCAATCTTTAAAAATTTTTTTTTTTTTTTTTTTTTTTGGTCATTGTAAATTTTTTTTTTTTTTTTTTTTTTTTTTCTTCAAGCTTTCGAGGCAGAAAATCCACGTGGCCATTAAATTAAATTTTCAAAATAATATTCAGATTAAAAAAAAAAAAAAAATTAAAATGAAATTCATCCTTTTCTTGGAAAAAATAAAATAAAATAAAAATAAAATTAAATTATTTTATTATTTATTATTAAATCTATTTGCCCAGTGCCAGATTAAAGATTTTTTTTCATGGCACTTTATCCAAAGATTTTTTCCTTCCCAATAATCATCGATTGAGTTTGGAAACTTTGAAGCCAATTCACTCTTTAAGTTTGCATATTGGTCAAGTATGATTGGATGAGCAATGAGATAATCTCTAAAGGTTAAATGTCTTTCAATATCTGTAATGTTATCAAATTGAAATGCATGCATATTAACCCAAATATGATTTGGTATACGTTTTGTAAAGAATCTTCTACCTGCAATACCATTTTCACCTCTGATTTGGTAATTAGATGATTCGAATCTTTCATTCATTTCATCTAGTTCACTAATGTCACCATTAACAACTAATAAAATATCAATGACTGGTTTTGCTTTTAATCCTGGCACTGATGTTGAACCACAATGAAATACATTCACTGTCAATAGTGGTGGTTGTGCTGCTGATGATGATGGTGTATCATCATATTCATTAAATTTTTTACATTTATAATCTTTAAAAATAACTTCCTTAATTTGTTTTTCCTCTTCTAAAAATAATTCTTTCCATCTTGGATCATGTTCTACTACTGTAACTGATTTAAGATTCATCATTAATTTATGAAAGAGAAAAATATTTAAAAAAAAAAAATAAAAAATAAAAAAAATAAAAAAAATAAAAAAAATAAAAAACTTTGGTATTATTTTTTCAAGATATTTTCTCACAAAAAATAATTTAATATTTTTTTTTTTCCATTCATTAGTTATTCCTTTTTTATTTCTATTTAGGTTTAACGCTATCTATAAATGAAATCATTACAATAAAATTTTAATATGAAATTATTTTTTTATTTTTCTTTTTTATTCATTAGTTTATTTTATTTTTTTATTTTTTTTTTGTATTTATTTATTTATTTATTATTTATTTTGTCTATTTAAATAAATCTTTTGTTTTTATTTAGTTGTTTTTTTTAAATGGTTTTAATCTCTCCCAATCTACATAGTATTTTTTAAGTAATTTATCACATCTTTCGTTTAACTGATTAATAGTTATAATAATATTAATAATAATAATAATAAAAGATTAGTAAATTAATTTTTTTTTTTTTTTTTATTATTAAAATTCTAAAACATACCAATTTAGATTGATCAGTTGTAAGATTATTTCTCCAATCCCAATAATCATTAAAATCGTTTGTTGGATTTAATATTTGAATTGATTCCAATGTTTTATTGGTATTTTTCTTTTTCAAAATTAAACAATTTAAAAAGATTGAATGAGCTTGATCTTTTAATACTTCTTCAAAGAATTTCATTATTTGTGCATTATTTAATAAAGAATTTAAACAATCTACAATGATTTTAAATTCTTCAGAGTTTGACTCTACTGATAAAAGATACTTTAATAATGAAACACTAATAATTTGAAATTGATGAATACACATTCTAAAGAATTCACCTTTATCTTGTATTGGTGAAGCCAAGCTATTCTTTGGAGATATAACTGTTTCTGTGGCAGTGTTATTTATTTCTGTTGCCGTTGTTGTTGTTGCTGTTGTTGTTGTATCAATTTCTTTTTCTTTTTCTTTTTCTTGATTTTGTTGTTCTTGTTGTTCTTGTTTTTCTTGTTGTTGTTTAGTATAAGCTTTAATAATTTCAATATAAAGTTCTTTAAATTCTCTAATGACTTCAATATAACCTTTAGATACTCTTTTTACAATTGAACCTATTAAACCAGTCTTGAAAAATTCTTTACTAAATTCTTCATTAAATACAATATTTTTTGCTATTCTAATGATTAAAACTTGAAGATTTTCATCAATTAATATTGTCATTAATTTAGATAGCAATGCCACTAAATGAACGCCTTCTTTAATTAACCAACCAATTTTCAAAGCCATTGCATTAACAACATTTTGATTAGATGTAATTAAACTTAATGAAATCAATATATTTTCAGTTGCATAATATAAATCATTTGGGAAATGACCAAATATAATCATTTTTAAATAATTTAAATGTACCATTATACCATTTAATTCAGAGTACTAAATAATAATAATTAATAATTTATAATTAATTAATAATTAATTAAAAATAAAATTAAAAAAACTTACATAAATTTCGAAATTAACATCATTATGTGGTACTGCTGTTAAATACTTTGAAATAACATTAATCATTTTACTGTCAGTTACATATTTAGTATTATTCTTATCGTCTTGGTCAATCACTAAATTTATACTCATGTTTAAAAATGTTAGAATATATTCATTAATATGAGTTTTAAATAAATTTTTAAATAAATCTTGGTCCTATTAAATTTTAAAAAAAAAAGAAAAAAAAAAAAAAAAAAAAGAAAAGTATTAATATTGAAATGAATAAAACTATATTATATTATTTATAATTATACACATACATTTGATTTCTTTAAAAGAAAATATAAAGATTCAATGAAAATTCTAACTGTTTCAAAAATTTCATAAAATCCAGTATTTGCAGATACACAAAGTTGAAACTTTAAATATTGTTCAAGATATATTAAATGTCTATTAACTTCAATTTGTGGACTCTTTTCACTAATTTGAATAATTTTAGTATTTTGAAATAATATTAAAATATGGTTATACTCTCCAATTATAATTTCATTATTATTGATCAAACTACTTTTTCTTTGATTTTGTTCATAATTATTCTCACCATTACTGTTTTGTTGTTGTCCAATTGTTGATAATGATTGATCAATATCATCACCAATAATAGTATCACCACCACTGAGGTCTTTGTCTTGAGTTTGTTCAACCATTGAAACTTGTTGTAAATCTGGTTTTTGTTGTTTTACTAATTCAGCATGTTGTAATTGGAATTGGATTTGAAATGGACCATTTTCATCTGTTTGAATTTGACCATTTAAATAATTACTATTATCCATGTTGCTATTATTATTATTACTACTATCATCAAAACTATTATTATTATTATTATTATTATTATTATTATTATTATTATTATTATTATTATTATTATTATTATTATTATTATTATTATTATTATTATTATTATTATTATTATTATTATTATTATTATTATTATTATTATTTTTATTATTATTATTATTATTTTCTTCTAAATTTAATAATAATTTAGTTGGTGAAGTAATTTCATCATGATTAGAAAAACGAGAATCTTTTGTGTGGGACTTGGTTGAACTCTTTGGATAGTTACTAGTATCGGTAATCTTTGTTTTAATTGGTGTTGAATATTTATGATCAGCGGGTTGATCATTTTTTAAAATTAATGATTTTAATCTTTTCAATTCTATTAATGCAATTTCACTAATAAATAATTTATATTGACCAATTGAATATTGATCAGGTTCAATATTTGATAATTTTAAAATATTCTCTGTATCCTTTAGGAAATTATCAGTTTTCTCTTTTAATAAATCTTGAAATGTATTATTAAAAGTTGAAAATTCTAATCTATTTACGAATGAAGTGATTGGTACTTCTAAAATTGATTTTAATCCATATAATTTCAATTTTTCATCAAATGAATTCACACTATTTCTACTACCATTACCACCATTACAATTAATATTAAATATATAATATCTTTTTAAACTATTTAATAGAATTGTTGATTTCTTTTGATTAAATAATTGAAAATCAGTTTGATAACGTTGAAATTGTGATGCAAGTGATTGTGAGAATACTTTTGAAGGTTCAAACATTGAATACTCTTTATAAATTGATTCATGATAAGTTGATTCTACAATACCAGTATCATGACCAAATGTAAATAGTCCATCAATTGATCTAACCAATGAATTTGAATAAACCAAACCTTTCTTTACATCTTCTTTAACTATCTTTGATTCTAAATGATTCAATACACTTTGTAATTGATATACAAATGAATTACTTGGATATATTTTATAATGATTAAATGATTCATTCATATCTTTATGAAACATCTCTTGAATATAATCATTAAAATAATTTAATAATAATGAATTATTATTTAATAATTTTGATGATGATGATGATGATGATGATGATGATGATGATGATGGTGATGCTGGTGGTGATGATGCTGGTGGTGATGATGCTGTTGTTGAAGATGTTGAATTTTCAATAATATAATGTGGTAATTCAATAATTGATAATTTTGAAAAACTATTTAATTCAAAAGAATCAATTTTTAAATCTTTATTAATATTATTGAATTGATTATTAATTGATTTTAATAAGATTTCAATTATTTGTTCTCTTAATAATTTTATTAAATAATTCTTTTTATTTGTTGATAATTTTGTATTTAAAATCTTTTCAGTTGGACCAATCTCTTTATAGTAGATATAATTTTTTAATGATTCCATTGTTACACAATCATTCCAAACTTGAACTATCTCTTTAAATTTTGAATCATTATTTGTTGTAGAATTTAAATCACTACCTAATTCCAATTCTGAAAATAATTGAATTAATTGATTCTTTGAATTTATTAAATCTTGATCATTTTTACTTATAATTGATATCATATCTGATTCGAATTCATTTAATTTAATTTCACCACTATCACTTGATCTATCAATTAAAATAATTTCAATATTTATAAATTTAATATTATTAAATTCATTTTCAAAATAAAAAGTGCTAATAATATTCTAAAAAAAAAAAAAAAAAACTAATATAAATACATGAATAAATATTTGGAAAAAATAATAAAACTTACAGTTAATTCTTGTTTTTGAAAACATTTTTCAATAATTTTATTTGAAATAACTAATTTTGAAAATAAATCTGAATTTGATTTTTGATTTAAATTATTTAAAATATCCAATTTCAAATTTAAGTTTGAATTGGTATTATCACCTCTTAATATTATACATTGATTTTTATTATTATTATTATTATTATAATTATTATTATTGTTATCAATGGAGGTATTATCATTTTCTTGGAATTTTGTAATAAAATCTGATAAATTATCACCACTATTTTTATCATTCCATCCCAAGGTTATAAAGAAAGAATCTTTGGTTCCTTTTATTGGGAGTAAAATATTATTATTTAGAATTTCATTGGTTTTTATATATTTTGAATGAACATAATTTGAAAAACAGTGTGATGATAATTTTTGTTGGGAAAGAAGATAAGAAATTTCAATATTTTTCATTTTTTTTTTTTTTTATTTTTATTTTTTTTTGATAGTTTTTTTTTTTTTTTAACTTAAATATCTTTTTTTTTTTTTGACAAAAAAAAAAAAAAATTGAAATCGAATAACTCGATTACTGAGGAAAAAAAAAAAAAAAATTGAAATTGGACAACTCGATTACTGACAAAGAAAATTAAAAAAAAGTAGTGAGTATTGGTAAACAAATTTCCAATTCTTATTTTTACTTTTACTTTTTTTTTTTTATTTTTGTTTTTGTTTAATTTTTTTTTTTTATTTATTATTTTTTTTTTTTTTTTTTTATTTATTTTTATTTTTATTTTTTTTTTTAAATCTAATCAACACCTAAAGAGAAATCTTTCATTTTCTCTTGGCCTTTAATATGTTCAAATTTTGGAGCAGTTCTCTTACTTTCTTCAACCAATCTTCTATAATCTTCTTTTAGTTCACCAACAGTTTTCATTTGGTTATTGTGTTTAGTAATATGTGGAAAGATTGGTTTATTATCAAAACTATCATGATGCTTCCATTCATTCTTATTGTGATACATTCTATATCTGTAGTAATCGGATTTACCTTTATAACCATCACCATTATTACTAAGAGAAGATGCAACTTGATATTTCATTTTCTTTTGATTTAATAAATCATTAGAAGCTTTGGTTTCATGATAAAATGGATAGGTCCTAAAGTTATATGTTGTATAAGTTCTTTGTATTGATTTATTGGCTACATTATTATTTGAAAAGCAAAGATAACTTTTTATGGTTTTATTAACCATATTATTTTCTTTAATTAAACGATTCTAAATAAGGATAGAAAATAAAAAAAATAAAAAAATAAAAAAATGATATTTTGTTAATACAAAAGGAATTATTAATTTTATAATTTTTAATTTCAAAGAAAATAAATAAAAATGAAAAAAATAAAAATTTTGGTTAGTTAAGGTTATCTATTGGTATATTTTTTTTTTTTTTTTTTTTTTTTTTTTTTTTTTTTTTTATTTTTTTTTTTTTTGGTATTACCATTAGGAAAAAAGGTTATTTTTTTTTTTTTTTTTTTTTTTGAAATGTATGTGATGATTTCTTATTTGTTTATTGTTTTAATATAATAAAAAATAATTAATGAAAGTATTTAAATCGTGTTAACACTATGGAAAAATTAAAAAATAAAAAAAAAAATAAAAAATAAAAAATAAAAAATAAAAAATTAAATTAAAAATAAAAAAAATATTAAAAAAAAAAGAAAAATTCTAAAAAAAGTAAAAAAAACTTTTAAAGATTCAATTCTTCTGTTTGCGAAGATCTTTATTTTCACATTTTCATTACCATAATATTTATTTATTTTTTTATTTTTTTTTTTTTCATATAATTTTATTTTTATTTAATTTTTTTTTATTTTAAAATACCAGGCTCACCAAAAAATTCCCTTTTGTGGAACTAATAATAATATATTAGGGTCCTCTAAACATTTGCAAATAAATAAATAAAAATATAAGTTTATATTTTTTTTTTTAGAAAAAAAAAATAAAAAAAAAAAGAAAAAAGACAGTGCTATATGATTTATTTTAAAAATCATAAAAGTTTCTTTTTTTATTTTTAATAAATTTATAATTTATTTTATTTTATTTTTTTTTATTTATTTATTTTATTATTATTTTTTTTATACTTAATTATACATGTCTAACATTTTGATTTGAACCCACTGCTTTTAACATTTGATTACATGAATCAACAACAAATTTATTTTGAAAGTAACGAGTTACAGGATAACCCAATTGAGATAACCAATAGCTTGGTTCTGAAAAGGATAACATTTCATAATAAACAGCACCTTTGTCAGGGGCACCATCAGGATCACGTACCCATTCAATGACGAATCTTTCTTCACCTTTTTCAACATGATCCTTTAGTGTACCATATGAATAACCAAATTTAATTGAACCATCTTCTTGATCACCATCGTAAAGATAATTGATACGAGCAAATGATAGAATCCAAAAACCAACTTGCTTTGACAAGATTCCAACGGTTTCACCCACTGCAATAGGTGTATTTTTAAAGTAAAAATCTACCCAATCTAAATCAAAGTGTTTCCATTGTTTGAGTGCTGCAACTGCTTTTTGAAAACATTCAACACCTGTACCCAATTGAATCTTTACTTGATCAACATCGAAATTACTATACTTTGGGTCCATTTCATATTCCTCTTTAGTTGCATAATCTTGTGTACCATATAAATTACTATATGCAAATTGTTCCTCTCTTCTATCATTTATATATTGTTTAATATCACTATCACTTGGTTTTCTAAAACAAAACATTATTATATTATTTTTATATTATTATATTTTTATTATTATTATATTATTATTAATATTTATTTATTTTTTTTTTTTTATATTTATTTTATTTTTATTTTTTTTTTTTATATATATTTTTTTTGGTTTTAAATTGTATTTTTAGATTTTTAGATTTTATAAAACTATAATTATTATTGCCGCGCTTAATAATAGGATTTTTTTTTTTTTTTTTTTTTTTTTTTTTAATAATATAATTTTAAGTATAGGTTTATAGTTTATTTGTAATAGCAATAAAATGAGATTATTGTTATTATAGTACAATATAGTTATGACAACTTGGTGAGATATATTTGGGTTTAATTTTTTTTTTTTTTTTTTTTTGGTTTTTAAATTTTTTTTTTTTTTTTAATTTTTATTTTTATTTTTTTTTATTTTTTATTTTTTTTTTTTTTTTTCTTTTTTTGATTATTTGAGTATGAAAATTAAAAATAAAATTAAAATTAAAAATGAAAAAATAAAAATAAAAATAATTATAGTACTATTTTAGGCATTTTGATTGAAATTATATAATAAAAAAAAAAAAAAAAAGTAAAAAAATAAAAATAAAAATAAAAATAAAAAAAAAAAAAAAAAATTAATTAATTAAAAATTAATTAAATAAGATTTTTTATTCAGGGTCGAGATGTTTTTTAAAAAAAAAAAAAAAATAAATAATTAAATAAAGCGAAACAAAAAAATTATTATAAAAATAAAAGAAAAAAAAGAAATAAAAGCTTTTTTTTAAAATAATAAAATAAAGAAATATAATAAAAATAAAGAATATAATATATAATTTTTAATTGGATTTCATGTTCGACAACCCGTTAATTAATATAATCAAATTAATTTTTTAAATTTACACTGGCGAATATTTTTTTTTTTTTTTTTTTTTTTTTTTTTTTTCAAAACCAAAAATTTTCAAATTTTAATTTTTTTTAATTTTTTTTTTTTTTCATTTTTTTTTTTTTTTTTTAAAAAGGCTCAGTCGATTGACTTTTGATCATATAAAACAGGTATATAGAAAAAAAAAATGTTGTCAAATATTGTTAAAAAGACAATTCAATCAAGTAAGAATTTAAAAAGTTTAGTATTAAATAAATCAACATCATCATTGGTTTATCAAAAGAGATTTTTAAATGTTCACGAATATCAAGCACAAAAAATGATGAAATCATATGGTATCAATTGTCCAGTTGGTAATGTTGCAGAGACACCAGAAGAAGCTGAAAAGATCGCAGAAGTTATGAACACACAAGATTTAGTAGTCAAAGCACAAGTTTTAGCAGGTGGTAGAGGTAAAGGTATTTTCACAAGTGGACTTAAAGGTGGTGTTCAATTATGTTCATCAGCAGAGGACGTAAAGAAATTTGCATCAAAAATGTTAGGTCATACATTGGTAACCAAACAAACCGGTGAAGATGGTAAAGTAGTTCATCAAGTTTACGTCACTGAACGTCATTTCCTTCGTAAGGAAATGTATTTCGCAATTCTTATGGATCGTAAAGCTGGTGGTCCAGTTATGGTTGCTTCACCAGAGGGTGGTGTCGATATTGAAGGTGTTGCTCGTGATAATCCATCTGCAATCTTCAAAGAACCAATCGATATCATGATTGGTGTTCAACCAGAACAAACTAAAAGATTAGCTGAAAAATTAGGTTTCTCAAAAAAAAATATTTCAATGGTAAGTAATCAATATATATATATATATTAATATTAAATTTATAAATATATTTAGATAGATATTTGATTCTAATTATTTTTATTTTTATTTTTTTTCTTTTTTAAATTTTTAATAGGCTCAAGATCAAATGAAAAAATTATATGACTTTTTCATTAAGAATGATTGTACATTAGTAGAGATTAACCCATTAGCAGAGACAGCATCTGGTGATGTATTATGTATGGATGCCAAATTGAATTTCGATGATAATGCTGCATTCCGTCATCCAGATATTTTCAAATTAAGAGATAAATCTCAAGAGGATCCACGTGAAGTTAAAGCAGCAGAGTTTGATTTGAACTACATTGGTTTGGATGGCAATATTGGTTGTTTAGTAAATGGTGCAGGTTTAGCAATGGCATCAATGGATATCATTAAACTCTATGGCGGTAGCCCAGCAAACTTTTTAGATGTTGGTGGTGGTGCCACTCAGAAACAAGTCACTGAAGCAATCAAACTCATCAGTAGCGATAAAAAAGTTAAATCAATTTTAGTCAATATTTTCGGTGGTATCATGAAATGTGATGTCATTGCTTTAGGTATCATCGCTGCTTTGAAGGAGTTATCAATCGCCACCCCATTAGTAGTTCGTCTCCAAGGTACCAACGTTGAAGCTGCAAAGAAAATCATGGAAGACTCTGGTCTTCGTCTCATTGCTGCTGATAATCTCGATGATGCTGCTCAAAAATCTGTAAGAATCGCTGAAATCGTTTCACTTGCCGAAAAGAGTGATCTCGAAATTTCTTTTAAATTACCATTATAAGATAATCTTTTTATCAAAATTTATTTATATAAAATATATTAAAAAAAAAAAAAAAAAACATTGGAATAATAATAATAATTAAAAAAAAAAAAACAAATAAAAAAAAAAAAATAAAAATAAAAAAACAAATAAAATTGCGTATTAATAATAATAATAATAGTAATAAAAAAAACAAATACTGTAATGATATCATTAAAAGAATAAAACACTTAAAAAAAAAAAAAAAAAAAAATTAAAATTAGATCAAAGGTTGTTTAAACTATTTTTAATTATCTATTTTTTTAATAATTAAAAACAATTTTTTAAACTAATTTTAATTATTTAAACAATTGTTTAAATAATTAAAAAAAAAAAAAAAGAAACTTACTTTTTTTATTTTAATAATTAATAATATTTGCATTTAAACAACAATAATAATAATAATAATAATAATAATAATAATAATAATAATAATAATAATAATAATAATAATAATAATAATAATAATAATAATAATAATAATAATAATAATATTTAAAATTTAAATTTCATAAATAAATTAATTTATAATAAAATATAAAAAATAAACAAAAAAATTGAATAGGTAAATTTATAGTTTTTATAATAATTTATAAAAAAAAAAAAAAAATTAAACAAAAGTATTTTTTATTATATTAAATACTTTTTTTTTTTATGGTTGAAATAAAGGATTTTCAATTTCTTCGGGTTTATCATTATTTGAATCATTCGTATTATTATTATTATTTATATTATTTATATTATTAGCACCATTACTATTATTATTATTGTTATTATTATTATTATTATTGTTATTATTGTTATTATTATTTAAACGCAGTAATAGTTTTTTACCTTCTTTAAGATCAAATGAAAGATCTTTGGAAGACTCTAAAACAGTAGAGGGACTATCCCAAGATTGAATTGGTAATAATTGTTCATTGGTTGATTGTTTCAAGATATCATCATCGAAATGATCTACGCCATTGGTACCTAAACTACTACTATTTCCAATGCTATAGTTACTATTGACACTACCAACACTTGAACTTAAAATCTCTACATCTCCACTTATAATACTATTACCATTTGCATCGACACTACCCAAACTACTATTGGCTCCATTATTTGAGGATGGTTTTCTTCCGTGTTTCTTTGGAGAAAATTCAATCAAGGAAGCAGTCTTTTCATCGATACCTAGTTTTTGCATAATTTTAGCTTTTGATGGATCATATTCTTTTGGTTTCTTTTTTCCACTCATATAGGCATTATATTCGTCTGGATCGATTTTCAATTGTTTGGCATCGATATTCTCTAAAAAGGTAACGGCAATACCAAAAGTTGTTAAATAGTAGTATCTCTCCATTTTCAATTGGTCTTGACTACAAAACTTTGATATAAATTCGAAATTACTACACAGATTTGGTACATTTGCATGAATTACAACATAAATTAAATGTGGTAAGAAATCATCTGCACCACCTGGACTATCAGAATTTGATAATAAAACTATTTAATTACAAAAATAATAATAATAATAATAATAATAATAATAATAATAATAATAATAATAATAAAAAAGTAAATTAATAATCTAAACAAATTTAAATATTTCTTTTCTTTTTTTTTTTTAAAAACTTACATAAAATAATTTTACAACATTTTAAAACACATTCTAATTTTTGAGAAGGTGAATAAAGTTCATTTAAAGCTTGTAACTCTTGTTGAGCAGTAAACCAAAGATCTTTATCACAATGAATGGGCGAAATTTCCAAATGTTTTGGTTCGACAAATACTAATTTACTCATACGTTCAGAGAGGAGAGTATCACGTTCCAAAGTATCAGGCGTTGAGAATACGATTTTGTAAACGGTTTGATATAGATAATTTTCAATTTCAGCCAAAGGTGGAGCGGTTATATCCTCTTCAATATTTGAATCCATTAAAAGATTTGATGGTATTGAACTATAGATTTGATTACTTTGAATCTTTGTTTTCATTTCCCTCATAAATGATAGGATCATCTCTGCTAAAGCATCCTGACTTTGTGATTTCTTTTTTAAAAAACCTTTAATAAAATCATCAACTGATGATTTCTTTAACTTTTCAACTAATGAATTAACTTGTGCTTCTGGTATTCTAATTTGTTGTCTAATTGTTGCTGGTGATGGTGGTGATACAGATTGTTGTTGTTGTTGTTGATTATTATTATCATTTGATGATGTTAAACTCTTTGTATTATTATTATCATTTGAACTTGATAAATTATTTGTTATTTCATTATTATCAATGGTTGAGCTACTTTTAGAACTTGCAGCTGTAGCATTTGTACTACTACTAAAAATAATTATGGAACCTCTTTTTGGTGCTACTAATGAACCATTATTATTATTATTGTTGTTATTATTATTATTATTATTATTATTATTATTATTTTGTGAAAGTGAAAAATAACCTTCAATTAACCTATCTCTTTCTGGTTTATCCATTTTTGCTAATTCTAAATTCCAACTTTGTCTTAATTCTGATCTTGAACCAAGTGATGATGAACTAGATGATACCCATTTTGAATTAGTAGGTGAAGTACTACTACTATTATTGTTATTGTTATTATTATTATTATTATTATTATTATTATTATTATTATTATTATTATTATTATTATTATTATTATTATTATTATTTGTTTGTGATTTTCCTTTTGATGGTGATTTTTGTATATTTGTACCAGGTGTTGAAAATGATAATGTTGATTTTGATTTACCACTTGGAATTCTATTTCTAATATGCATACTTCTTGATTTATTCTTTATTGGTAGTGTTGGTGTAGTTGAAGGTGATGTTACTTTATTCTCTTTCTCTGTTAACATTTCCATAGTTTTTTCAATATCACCACTCCAACTTGATAATGCTCCGAATAAATAATCATTTGAATAAAATGGATAAATCTTTGATAAGAAATTAATATTAATTTCATATTTATTCTTTTTAATTTCTATATTAAATAAAAAAAAATAATAATTAGTAAAATATAATAAATATTAATAAATAAATATAATAAATATTAATAAATATTAATAAATACCATATTTAAAAACAGAAGTTCTATAATAATGAACTAATTGAGAAGACAATTCAGATAATAGGGAATTTCTATTACCACCAACACCATCAGAAGCAGAAGGATTTTCAATGTAAGCTAAACAATTTGGTAATTGTTGAGATAATTCTAAACCTTGAAGATAAGAGATAGTTTGATCGGATGGTTGATAATTCTCACGTTGATCTCTATGTAAACCAACTAATATAATCGGTGCTTCTGAACAAACATTTCTTACATCTTCCCACCACTTATTTGAAACATCTTCAAATGATTGTTTATCAATCAATGAGAATGTGATTATAACAAAGTGAGCTTGCGATAGACTAAATAATCTTTCATTGGTCGTAATATTCTCTCTACAATCTATAAATGTTTGAATACATAATATCTTATTATTTGAAATGGTATGAGAGATTTTTAAATCCTCTTCAACATCTTCATTATCACTTTCTTCTGTTGATTCGATTTCATCAGATTCTGATCCTGATAATTCATTTTTCTTTTCATAATTATTATCAATAATATTATTTTGATTATTATCATCATTTTGATTATTATTATTATTATTTTGATTATTATTATTGTTGTTGTTGTTGTTGTTGTTGTTGTTGTTGTTGTTGTTGTTGTTGTTGTTGTTGTTGTTGTTGTTGTTGTTGTTGTTGTTGTTGTTGTTGTTGTTTTGATTACTATTTAAATGTACAGTGTCGAAAGAGGATAATAATGATTTTGGAGTATCAGTTATACCAATGATAGAACCACGAAATTTGAGAGCAAAACAATCACAATATCTATCGGAAATATGACTATCGATACAAGTTCTTAATTTAAAATGAGTTGATAATAAATGTAGGAATAAAACCCTATTAAATTCTACTATTGGTTTTGAATTTAAATAAAATGTTTGATTTATATTCTTTATACTATTATTTAAATTACTATTTATATTTGTTAAATTATTATTATTATTATTATTATTATTATTATTATTATTATTATTATTATTATTATTATTATTATTATTAATATTATTATTATTATTTGTAGTTTCTTTATCCTTTTCCTTTTGTTTTTCATTTTCAAATTCTTTTTCATTTTCTTGTTGTTTTTCAAATTCTTTTTCATTTTCATTTTTATTTTCTTTTTTCTCGTTTGGTTGATTCTCTTTTTCAATCTCTTTTTCTTTTTTTTTGAATGAATTTAAATTTAAATTTGATGATATATATAATGAAGATAATGTCGAGAGTGATGATTGTGATGATGTTAATTTATGGCATTTGATTTTTTTAGGTTGATTTGTGTTATTACCATTAGTAATAATATTATTATTATTATTATCCTTTTTAATTTCTTCTTCTGTTTCATGTAATGATATTAAACTTGAAGATCTACCTAATCCACCATTATTAATTGTATTATTATTATTATTATTGCTATTATTATTATTATTAGTTGTACTATTAGTTGTATTATTATTATTATTATTATTACTATCAGTAATATTTAAATTTGATAAAGATTCTTTTAAACTATTGAAAGAACCATTTGAAAATAAATTATGATTTAATGTATGTGTATATTGACATTGACAATCTGTTATATGTGGTTGATCATGATGTAATAGTGAGAATTGTTCATAGTATAAAATTTTCCAAAGGTCCGAATAACTTGAGATCGTATTGAATAGATAATTACATGTGGCTGATAATGATAATAATGATGGTAAATCTAAAAGATGTGCCCAAAAAGAAAGTGTTGACATTATAAATCTTGTCACTAAAATATCATTATTATTGGATTTATTCGATGCTCCTATATTACTACTACTATTTGGTACCATTAATATACTACCATAACTACTACCAATTATATTACTATTATAACTATTATAATTACTATTAATTCCACCATTGCTACCACCACCACTATTACCATTGCCATTACCATTATTATTATTATTACTATTAATTCTACGAGTATTTAAAGAATGTTCAATATCAAATTCATTTGCTTCAAAGAATGATACAACGATTGGATGAGTTGATAATTGAGTACCAAGTTCAGCATTGTTAAAGATTGAATTTACAAATTTTTGAAGATCATCTTTTCTTTGAACTATGAATTCATTATTCATTTTACCAAATGCTTTCTTTGGTGGGAATGGTATCTTTGCTAATGGAAACGCAGAGTGTAACTTTAAATCAAATTCTAAAAATTCTGAATATCTTCTATACACTGTATAAATTGATGATTCATCTTGTAATTCAACTTCTATCCTATACACTGTATATGGTTTCTTCTTTGGTGATATTGTCTCTGTTAATGTAATTGATGCACTTTTAATAATTTTAATTCTTTTATTATCTGTATTATTATTATTATTATTATTATCTACTACTAATGATGGTTGTTGTTGTGGTGGTGGTGGTTGTTGAGCTCCATTATTGTTTATTGCTATTGTTGACTTTGACACTTCTGCAATATTATTATTATTATTATTGTTATTAATATTGCTATTGTTGTTATCTATGGTGTTACTTCTACTTTTTGAAGTGCCAATAAAACCACCACTACTTGATGTGCTACCACTACGATCTTTGACTGTCATTTTTTTTTTTTTATTATTATTTATTATTATTATTAAATATTATTATTAATTATTAAATATTATTATTTTTATTATTATTTATAATATTATAGTTAAAATTAAATGAGTAGGTGATAACTATAACATAATAATATATTTGGGAATATAGATTTATATATCCAAATTTATTATTTTATATATTTTTTTTTTTTTGTAATATTTTATATTTTTTTTTTTTTATTTTTTATTTTTTATTTTTTATTTTTTATTTTTTAATTTTTTTAAGTGGTCTATTGAAAAAAAAAAAAAAAAAAAAAAAAAAATTAAAAAAAAAAAAAAATTAAAAAATCAAAAATAAAAAAAAAAAAAAATCAAAAATAAAAAAAGAAAATTTTAATAAACGAATACCTAGTTTTTCGAATTAGCACAATCCAAAAATACATAATCTTATTTCTTACTTTTTTATTAATAGCAATAAAATAAAATAATAAAATAAGTATATAAAAAAAAAAATAAAAAAACCAAAAAAAAAAAAAAAAAAAAAAAAAAAAAAAAAAAAAAAAAAAAAAAAAACTATCAAATTTTTTTTTTTTTTTTTTTAATCTAATAAAAATCTTTTTTTTTTTAAAAAGATACAAAATTATTCAAATATATTTAGTAATCTAAATAAATAAATAAAAAAAATTATAATTATTATAATTAAAATAAAAAAAAAAAAAATAAAAAAAAAATTAAAAAAAAATTTTCAAAAAAAAAAAAAAAAAAAATTCACAAAGCTAAAAAAAAAAAAAAAATACTAAGTATAAAAAAATAACATATATAAAAATAACTAGTATGAACATACCAATAATTGAATCGCCTACAGATGAAAATAATAACAATAATATAAATAGTAAAGGAAATATATCTATAAATAATGAACAAGATATAAATAATAATAATAATAATAATAAAAATAAAGATAATGATAGTAATAGTAATGGTGATGATAATAATAATAATAATTCCAACAACAAAATAATGGAAGCACAATCACAACAATATGTTGATAATAATGAAATAATAAATAAAATAATAAATAAAGAAGAACCTATAGAAACAGTAACCACTACAACAACAACCACCACAACAGCAGCAGTAGCATTTAAAAATTCACAATCACCATCACAATCACCATCACAATCACCATCACAATCACCATCACAATCACCATCACAATCACCATCACAATCACCATCACAATCGCCATCACAATCACCTCAAATAGCAGGAAGAGGTGATAGTGGTGGTGGTGGAGGTGGTACTACTACCACCAACACAGATAGCTCCATTCCAAGAATTTTAACATCAAATGATGATGGTGATGATTATGAAGATGATGAAGAGGAGGAAGAGGAGGATATTCAAGAGGATGAGCATAATCACAATGACTATGAAGGCAATGATAATGATGGTATTAATGAAAACTATGATGAAGAATATAATGAACAAGAATATCATGACAATTATGATGATTATCAAAATAGTTCAGAGGTTTATCTTGTAAAAATGAATGAAATTGAACAACAATTAGATAGTGTTAGAAGGTATGGAGTAACTGCCATAGAAAAAAAAAAAAAAAAAAAAAAAAAAAAAAAAAAAAAAAAAAAAAAAAAATTCATTGTATTTATTAATTCATATTTTATTATTATTATTATTATTATTATTATTATTAAAGTGAATATGAGCAATTACAAACTATTTCATCGATAATATCAGAGAAGCAACCAATGTCAAGAACTCATGTTTATGCAACAAGTGAAATAGATAGTAGTAGTCTACATGAACTAAATGAATATGATGAATATGATATAGTGGATGAAGAATCTTATCATCGTTATGGTCATGATATTCCATATCAACAACAAAATCAAATATACCATTTACAGCGTCAACATCAACAACATCATCAACAACAACAACAACAACAACAAAAACAACAACACCATCACCATCACCACTATAATAATCATAATCAATTAGCAAATTACAGTGAGAGTGATAACTTTGGATCAACAAGCGAAAGCCGTTATAATCATCATAATGATGCACGTTATTATCATGATGAAGATGAAGAAGATGAGGAAGAAGAAGAAGAAGAAGAAGAGGACCAAGAGGAAGAAGAAGAGGAGGAGGAAGAAGAAGAAGAGGAGGAAGAAAGAGATGAAGGATATGACGGTGATATTTCAGATCGTATACATTGGTTACCACAAACTCAAATTAGTATTGGAAGTAGTATAAATAATAGTAGTATTACAAGCAATAATAATAGTAGTAGTGTTAAATCACCAATATCAACCTTTAGAAAAGCAGTATTATTAAAGAAAATTGATAAGGCCTTAAATTCAATGCAAAAAACCACTGGTGGAACTAATCCTTATCCATTGGTTGGCTATGAAAATACTGATGATGAGGATGAAGATAAAAGTTTTGCAACATGGGAGCAAAATTTACCTAACCCACCATCAAGCTATAACCAAAAACCACTTCCTGAACAACCCCAAGCAATTAGAGCAACAACACCAAATTCAGTATCACCAACTCAAAATGTAACATCACCAACCCAAAATCCAATATCGCCACCACCAACTACTACAACAACAACCACCACCACTACTACCACTGCCACAATAACTAATAAAAACGATGGTAACAACATCAATGAAAATAAGAGATCAACACCATCACCACTATCAATTCAACAAACACCAAAAAGAGTTACACCTAAAAAAGATAACGGAAATCATTCAGCAAAAAAAACATTAAGTTCTGGATATATTACAAATTTGGTTACACCAAATAAAAAACAATATCAACAACAACAACAACAACAACATCACCATGGTGATAATGAGTCTTCAGGATTATCAGTTAGTAGAGAGATTGAACAGTCAATAGAATCTTCACTTTTAATGGGACAGGCAACTCCATCAAGAATAAGATTCCAACAATATCAACAATCACCTTCATCTTTACACCACCACCACCACCATCACAACCAACATATCCGTTATCAAGATAGTAACACTCATAATTATCACCAAACTCCTCCACCACCTCAACCATCATCTTTAGTATACCAACCAGAGACTCTATATGATCCATACTATCAACCACAACCAACACCAACCCAAAATACACCAACACCAACTATTTTTGAAAACTTTCAACAGTATGGTTCATTCTTTCCACCTCAATCTCCATCACCAGCTACACCTTTACACAACAACAATAACAACTACAATATTAATAATAACCACAACAACAACAACAATAATAATAATCAACAGTACCAAGAGAGTCCAGAACAAAAAAGTCAAGCCATTCGATTATTGGAGAGTAAAAAACTCTTATTACAAGTTTACAAGTTTTTAGAAGATAGCACCAACATTCAAGACTTAACATTTATGAACCTAATATTTAAAGAATTGGCCAATATTAATTCATCCTCATTGTGGGAAAAATCATTCCACTCTATTAACGAATTGGTACAAAATGACAAGATTGAAAGGATTTTACAATTGCATATTCAAAGACAACAGCAACAACAACAACAACAACAACAACAACAACAACAACAACAACAACAGCAACAACAACAACAACAACAACAACAACAACTTCAACAACAGCAAAATTTAATGTTCCAACAACAAAACTTACATCAACACAACCAACACCCACATCAACACAACCAACCATACTCATCACTACCTCACTATGAGTCATTTCAACCAACACAACAACAACACCAATCATACCACCAACCAATATCACAGCAGCAACAACAACAACAACAACAACAACAACAACAACAACAACAACCAGATGCAGTGAACTTTGATATAAATAATATTAGTAGTATTGATAATATAAATGGTAGTAATAATTATCTCCATCAATCTATAAACCACAACCAACCTCCTCCATTCTATGGTCAACAAGCAACTTCATCATCATCACAAGCATCTTCATACAAAACACCATTAAAATCAAGACAACCACAGCAGCAACAACACCATAAACTCCCTCAAACACCACAAACACCACTCCAATATCAACCAAAAATTATTTATAAAACTCCAATGAAAACACCATCCAGAGAGAATGAAAGAATATATTCACCAACAACACAAATTAAAAAAGGTAGACCTTATTCTCATACTTTCCATGCAGAAATGTCAACAGAGGAAGAGGATAATGAAATTGACAAAGAGTTTTATAGAACAAGAAGAGGTCGTAATATTAATAATAATTTAAACACTATTGTAAATGAACAACACATTAATAATGATAATAATAATAATAATAATAATAATAATAATAATAATAATAATAATAATAATAATAATAATAATAATAATAATAATAATAATAATAATAATGATATTAATAATAATAATAATAATAATGATATTAATAATAATAATAATAATAATAGTTTTGAAAATAAAAATTTGGAAATGACTCATAGTGAG
>NC_007088.5:924383-934383 GCF_000004695.1 Dictyostelium discoideum AX4
TAATAAATTATTTATTATCGTAAAATCATTGTTAATTTTTGTTTATTGTAAATTAGTCTAATTTTTAATATTATAATATATATAAAATAATCTATTCATTATCATTGAAACATTTATCATTTTTGTTAATTGTAAATTAATATTTCATTAAATTCTATTTATTGTATCTAATCACTGTTATTGTTAAACAATTATTTTCTAATTTTTTAAATAATTTTTTAAGATTAAAATAAAACTTTTTTTAAATTATACAAATTATTTCATTATTTTTATTTATTCAGACTTATTTCACCATGTTGATATTTTATAAGGTTTGCCGGATATTAAAATTTCAGCAGAGTGAAGAAAATCAATTTATCTGGGGCTTGTGGGTTCGTCGCCTCTAAAATAATACTAATAATATGGTTTTTTTTAAAAAACTATAATATTATAGTTTTAATATATATATCAATGTATAAAATAAAACCTATTATAATAAAAACACATTATTTTGTTTATTATATATTGATATTTAAATCAGAAAAGGGTTAATATTTTAAAAATTAAAGTTTAAATGCAGACATATCATAAAATCATTTATTAATTTTGTTAAGTGGTTGTGGTATTAATAAACAATAATGTAATTTATCAAAATCTACAATAAATTATTAATTATCACATAAAACTTTTTTTTAATGAATAATAAAAAAATAAAAACATTTATTATTAATTCTGTTTAAATAATATAAATACTATTCATTAATCTTAATAATTAAAAAAGTTTATTGTTTTTAAAACTATAAAATTATAGTTATCAAAAATGATACATATTCAATATCATTATAAAAAAAATTTTTTTTTTTTTTTTTATTTTTTTTTTTCTTTTTTTTTTTTATTTTCTAGTTATGTACTTAATACCAAAAAAAGGTTATTTAAATAATTAATTCTAAGGATCCTTGATTTTTTTTTTTTTTTTTTTTCTAAACAATATTTTATTTTATTTTTAGTTTTAGTTTTAAACACATTTAAAAATCTAGATTTTATTTTCATTTTTAAAAACACATTTTACAGATATACCTTTGTTTGTATAAACATATACCATTAATGGTGAAGTTACAGTTCTACGTGGCCATATTATTTTTCTTTTATTATTGTAGTATTCCGATAAACCATCTGTTTCATTGATTGCATGTTTTAATAATTTTAAAAGAGATTTCGTTGTAATATTCAAAACTTTTGCTGCATCTGTTTGTTTTAACGAAAGTAGTTCTTCAGTAAATATTATTTCTTTATAATTCTTCAAGCCACCACAATTTTCATAATAATGGTTTAAATAAAAAACATTTTGTTTTAAAAAATCCTCTATTGGTTTTTCAGGGTACTTTGGTGCTATTTTTCTAATTACCATTGGTAATTTTTTTTCCATCTTTAATTCTTTATTTTCTTTTTTGCAATAGATTTTATTTTTCATTTTATACATATGGCACTGATGTTATTGTAATCATTTTTCCTTTTTATATTTTTTTTTTTAAAATTTTTTTCCTTAATATTTTTTTTTTTAAAATTTTTTTTTTTTTTTTCAAACAAACCTTTTTGTTTTTGAGAGGTCAATTAATCATTAATGAGATTTTTTGCAGTTTATTGTGTATTGTTTTAAGCAAGAAGATTTCAAAACATCACTTAAAAAAATAAGAAAAAAATAAAAAAAAAAATAAAAATAAAAATAAAAAAAATTAATAATAATAATAATAATAATAATAATAATAATAAAATGGGTACTTTATAAAAATAATTAATATTAATGTTTAAAAAAACTAACTGGGAGCTTTTGTCGTATTATAAGTTAATAAAAAAAAAAAAAATTTTTTATTTTTTTTTTTATTTTTTTATTTCTTTTTATTATTTTTTGTTATTTACCAAAGTGGATAATTTAAATAAATCCTAACTTCTTTTATTTTTTTTTTTTTAAAAACATTTTTTTTTTTTTTTTTTTTTAAAAATATTTTTTCTTTTTTTTTTCTACACAATGATTTTTTTTATTTTCAGTTTTGTTCATTTTTAAAAACGCATTCTACAGATATGCCTTTGTTTGTATAAACATATACCATTAATGGCGAGGTTACAGTTCTACGTGGCCATATTATTTTTCTTTTATTATTATTATAATAGTATTTCGATAAACCTTTTTCATTGATTGCATGTTTTAATAATTTTAAAAGAGATTTCGTTGTAATATTCAAAACTTTTGCTGCATCTGTTTGTTTTAACGAAAGTAGTTCTTCAGTAAATATTATTTTTTTATAATTCTTCAAGCCACCACAATTTTCATAATAATGGTTTAAATAAAAAACATTTTGTTTTAAAAAATCCTCTATTGGTTTTTCAGGGTACTTTGGTGCTATTTTTCTAATTACCATTGGTAATTTTTTTTCCATCTTTAATTCTTTATTTTCTTTTTTATAAGAGATTTTATTTTTCATTTTATATATATATTTAATTTGGAAATGATTCTATTGTAATTATTTTTTCCTTTGCATATTTTTTTTTTAAAATTTTTTTTTTTTTTTTTAATTTTTTTCCTTTGTATATTTTTTTTTAAAATATTTTTTTTTTTTTAAAATTTTTTTTTTTTTTTTTCAAAGGTGCCTTTTTGTTTTTTAATATTCAATGGTTGATTGAGATTTTATGCAGGTGCACAAAACATAATCAGATAAAACCCTTTTTTTTTAAAAAAAAAAATTTAAAAAAAAAAAAAAAAATTGAATTTTTTTTATTTTCGCAAGTTGGTTAAAAAAATCAAAAAATATTTTCGAAACACAATAAAACTCGCATCTCAAAAAACCATTTAATTATAGATATTTTGAAAAAAAAAAGAAAAATTATTTTGTTTTTTTATTTTTTTGAATTTACAATTTTTCAAATTTTAATCAAATTTTTAGATAAAAATTTTTTGATTATTTTTTTATTTTTTTTTACTTTTTTTATGAAAGGGCGCCAGTAAATTATCCAAATAATTTTTTCAATAATTTTTTTTTTATTTTTTTTTTTCAAATTAATTCAAATAAAACACCCAAAAATCAAACTCATATATTTCAGATTATTAAATTCAGAATATTTTTATTATTAATTAATTGGTCGATTTGTTTTTTTCATTTAATAAAAAAATTTTAAACCAAAATTTTTGGACATTTTTTTTCTGTGTATGGTTATAAATAAAAAAAAATCTAAATTTATTTATATTTTTAAAAACATTTTGCAGAAAAAAATAAATACGTTACATTTTCCCCCAATTTTTAGATTTTAATTTTTTACAAAAACTATAAAATATATTTTATAACTCGATCTTTTTCAAAATAACTTTTTTTGTTCAGAATTAATTCAATTATTCACAGAAAGGTCCAATATTTTTTATTTATTTAAAATTTTTTTTATTTATTTTAAAAAATATTTCACGCTTTTGTAAGTTTCATAAATTTTCACAAAATTCTTTAAATATAAACAGAATATTCTCTTTTTATTTCATTCTATAATATCATTATTTAGAAAATCCCTTCACCAATAAAATCTAAATCTTCATTAGCAGACTACACCTTATATCGACATTGATTATATAGTATTTTTAGGGCATATGGGGACAAATTCATTAATGCAAAAGTGAACTTTGTGCTTAAGTGGTGTGGGCTTTTGTATATATTAGGTTCCAGTAAATAGATTGTCTTTTGGTTGTAAACTCAATTTTTTGGCTTTCAAGGTGAAGCGAATAAAACAAATTGAAAAAATTGGAAAGTAATGTTTGTGCACAAGCACTCAGATCTGAGTGTTTGTGTACATAGCCATTGTAATAAGCCCGTATATTAATACAAAACACTCCTTTTAAATTTTTTTGAATTTGGTTTGCTTTGCTATTCCTTGAAATCACATGTTGAGTTTACTATCAAAAGACAATTTTTTTTCTGTGTCCTGAATAGTTAGAATTATAAGCTTTGAGAGTGACGGTTGGATAAGATTTTTTGGTAATCTCCCACTCAAAGCATATGTTTTAAGATTCCGCACCTTATATACTTTGAAATCTCTATATCCGAAACGTTTATAATATGCAGTATAAAAACAATGCATTTAAAAAATTATAAAAAATAGAACAAGTAAAATTTATTTTCTTCTTAGGATACTTTAAAAAAATAGGAACTAGATAAGTAGATTTACTTATCTAATTCCTATTTTTTTAAAAAAAAATAAAAAGGTAATCAAGATTTAATTCATTATAGTCATTGAAAATAGAATAAAATTCAATTAAATTTTAGGGCAATGGACCTTTCTGTGAATAATTGAATTAATTCTGAACAAAAAAAGTTATTTTGAAAAAGATCGAGTTATCCCGGAAAAGATCAATCTTTTCGCGAAAAATTTTTCATGTTTCATATTATTTTTTTTTTTTAATTTTTTTCATTCATTCACAATTAAAATAAAAAATATAATAAATAAATAAATAAAATAAATAGTATGATTGACAAAAAAAAATCAAAAATACCGGGGCTCAAATAAAGGATTTATTTTTTATATGTAGTTTTTTTTTTTTTGAAGTTCCTTATTTTTTTTCGAAGTTCATTTTTTTTATATTTTCTTTATTTCTCCATAAATACAACCAAATTTAATTCTACGATAGGTCTTAACAAATATTATTTAATATTATTTAAAATTTTTGTTTTAAATAATGTGTTTTATTAAAAAAAAAAAAAAAAAAACATATGAAAAGTGAAAAATTTTAAAAAAAAAAATAAACTTTTTTCGAAATAACTGAATTTATTCCGGGATAACTCGATCTTTTTCAAAATAACTTTATTTATTCAGAATTAATTCAATTATCCACTGATAGGTCCAATACTTTTTTTTGAAAAAATTTTTATTTACTTCTAAAAAAAAAATTTTTTTTTTCTTTTTTCTTAAATTCAAAAAAAAAAAATAAAAAAATAAAAAAATAAAAAATGAAAAATGAAGAAATAAAAAATGAAAAAAGAAAAATCATATAAACACTTTTATTCGACCTTCAGTGAATAATTGAATTTAGTCGAGTTATTTCGAAAAAAGTTTTTTTTTTTTTTTTTTTTTTAAATAAAACGCATTATTTAAAACAAAAATTTAAAATAATATTAAACAAAATTTGTTAAGACCAATCGTAGAATTTATTCGGGGATAACTCAATCTTTTCAAAAAAACTTTTTTTTGTTCAGAATTAATTCAATTATTCACTGCTTGTTCCATTTCTGTTTTTTTTTTTTTTTTTTTTTTTTTTTTTTTTGTGGATAATACTTAAGATTTTAAATAGAATTCAAAAAAAAAAAAATAAAAAAATAAAATAATAAAAAAATAAAAAAATAAAAAAAAAAAGTGATCGCATCCATTTTTATTTATATCATTTTGTTTATTTTTCTGTACTCTATTTATTTACACAAAATTTAAACCGATTATTTTTAAGATTTTTAAATAAAAAGGGTCAATTTTTTGGGATATTAAATTTTTTAAATTAAATTTTAAATATTTATTAATTTATTTAATTGTTTATTATTTTGACTATAAAAATTTTTAAATTAAATTTGAAATATTAATTCATTTGTTTTGTATTTATTTATTTATTTATTTATTTATTTATTTATTTATTTATTTTTTTATTTATTTTTTTATTTTTTTATTTTTTTGTTTTTTTATTTTTTTATTTTTTTATTTTTTTGTTTTTTTATTTATTTTTTTTTTATTTATTTTTTTTATTTATTTATTTTTTTTATTTATTTTTTAAGTAAATAATTTTTGTTGAAAAAAATCATTTCAACATAAAACAACCTATTCTGAATTATTTTATTTGTATGAAAACTAAAATGAAATATAAAATAAAAAAAAATTATTTTATATTAATTAATTTTTTTTTTTTTTTTTTTTTTTATTTTTTTTCTTTTTTTTTTTTTTTTTTTTATTTTTTTTTTATTTTTTTTTTTTTTTTTTTTTTTGAAAATTCAACCACATCACCCAATTAAATTAAATAAAAAAAAAACTCCAATAAAAAGCAGAAATACATACAAATTTTATACAAAAAGATAGTATTAAATAAAATTATTATAAATACAAAATAATTTAGAAAAAAATAAAATAAAATAAAAAAAAACAAAATAAAATAAAAAAAAAATAAAATAAAAAAAAATAAAAAAAAAATAAAAAAATAAACAAATAAAATTTATAATTGTAATAAGTGGTTCACCTAAAGAAATTTATAGCTAGACTATAATAAATATTAAAATGTTTTTAAAATTAGAACTTGTACCAGGTAAAAGTCTTGGAGACTTTATCCTAGGTATGTCAATATCAGAGGCATTAAATATTGTGAAACATAACAATGTTCAAATTAACACTGTACAAATTATTTTTAATGATAATGTATGTAAAAAATATCTAACATAATAACAACAACAACAATAATAATAATAATAATAATAATAATAATAATAATAATAATAATAATAATAATAATAATAATAATAATAATAATAACAAAATAATAATTAACTAATAATTGTTTATAGGATCCTTTAAGTTTAGATATAGTAATTAAATTAGTAGATGATGGTGTTTTATTAAGATTTGAACCAAAATCACAAAGATTAAAAGTTATTGAAATATTTGATGTAAAGAAATTATCATTAAGTTATAGGGGTTCAATTTTTAATCAAGAGGATCATACTGCAACATTTGTTGATATCTATTCAAAGTTTGGACCTTCATATCCTGGTGATTTTAATTTGGAGAAAAGCATTTATCATCTTCATTACCCAGTATGTATACTATTCTCTTTTTTTTTATTTTATTTTTATTTTATTTTTGTTTTTTTTAAATATTAACAAAATTAACAATAATAATATTTTAATTAATTTATATATTATTATTATTATTATTACTATTAGGGATTATCATTTAGCTTTAGAATACCTACAGCATTTAAGTCACTTTATCAAAGTAGCACAGAGCTACCAGTAGAGTTACCAGATGGTAGTACACCTTTGGTTGAAAAGATATTTGTATATAGTGGTTTGCAAATGAAAACACCTTTACCTGTAATTCCAATTCATAATGAAGAAATTTTAGTTTGTGTATGTTATTTTTATTGTTGCTTTTAATTAAAAATTATTATTTTGTATAAATCTATTGACTTTTTTTTATTTTTATTTTTATTTTTATTTAGCCAAATGAAGGAGTTTATTTTAGTAAAAGAAATTGTATTCTTACATTTAATTCAACTACACAAGATGTTTTAAGCGAACTTGGACCACCATCAAAAATTTATCATAAAGAAGAGGATAACATGAAGATTCATACAAATGTTGAAGGTTCAGTAGCACAAGATTACTTTTATAATTACTTTCATTTTGGTATTGATATCTTATTTGATATTAAAAAGAATACAATTAAAAAATTTATACTTCATACAAATTTCCCAACTCATTATGAATTTAATTTGTAGGTTTTTTACATTCTTTAATGATTTTTTTTTTTTTTTTTTTTACTAACTTGTAATGAATTTATATATATAGATATACAAAATGTTCATTTAAAATTATTAGCGATTTACAAACACCAAACTCATCATCAATTATTTTTAATACTATTAAAAGACATCTTTCAGGAAAACCAATTAATAACTTAACAATTACTCAATCGAACATATCACAAAAAAAGGAATTAAATTCTATTTTACCTTCAGATGCAAAAAATAATAATAATAATAATAATAATAATAATAATAATAATAATAATAATAATAATAATAATAACTATAACGAATTTCATCTTGAAACAGATATTAATTATGTTCACCCTGATCAAAAATGGGAAGAGGTTCAAAAAATATTTGGAAAGTGCGGAAAACCAGTTGTAAATAACAGAGGGTCTATTTCAAATCCATTTGGCTCAACTTATTTCTATGGTTATTCAGGTATTATCTTTGAAATCATGAAAAATAATTATATAGCTTCTGTCTGTTTATTTAATGATATCGAATCAAATAATAATAATTTTAATAATAATAATAATTTTAATAATAATAATAATAATAATAATAATAATAATAATAATAATAATAATAATAATAATAATAATAATAATAATAATAATAATAACATTTTTAATAATAATAATTTTAATAATAATAATAATTATAATAATAATATGGCTGATATAAGCAACAATTTAAATAATATGAATATGAATTACCAACCACAAATTAAAGGAAACCAAAAACAATAACTCCTTTGCTATTCCTTTAATGAATTATAAATAAAAGTACACAAATGGTTGATTAAAACATGTAAATAATCATTATATTTGTTTTGATTTTAAATTATTTTTATTTTTTTTTTATTAAGTCATTCGTTATTTTGTTTGTATTTTATTTTTATTTTTATTTTTATTTTTATTTTTATTTTTAGAAAATTATTATCATTAACAGATTTACAAAATGATTTCATTATTATAATTTCTATCTAATTGTTTATGAGGCATAACGATACAATTTGAAACGATGATTTCACCATTTGCTTGAGCACCAGCACCAAAAATAGTAACACCTCTTCTTTTATCTTGACTATAAAGGAATGGTGTATAGTTTGGAATACCTTCGATTCTTGCCCAAACACCAATTAAACTTTGCCAACCAATAATACTATAAATTATACATGCATGATCTTTAATCTCTGTTTGATCTAAAATAATTGAATGAATGACTCTAACACCTTTACCAATTTTAACATTTGGTCCAATATAAACATCTGGTCCAATCTAGGTTTTAATTTTAAAAATTAAATTAAAATAATTAATATGAAAAAAAGAAAATTATTATTTTCAAAATTATATTAATTTAATAAATAAATAATATTTACAATTGCTGATGGATCAACAGAAGCAGTTGAATCAATGATAACATTACCAATGATATTATTTCCTTTTTTTAAAACTTCTGGTTTTGTTTTTGCAAAATGATTTAAATAAAGTTCTTGACAATAAACTGATGAACCTGCATTTTTAATTTGTCTCCAAAATCCAACATATGGATAAACTGAAATAAATCCTGTACCTGCTAATGGAACGAAAATATCTTGTTCTAATCTAAGACGTTCAACATCAAATCCTTTTCTTGTAATTTCTCTTTGATTTTTAAAATAAAATTAGTATATTATTATTTATTAATTTTTTATTTATTTAAAAAATACATACGGATAATCAGTAGTAATATTTTGACCAGAAGTTTTTAAATCAATCATAGTTTTACCAATGACATCAAAGAATTGAGGTGAAAAACAATAGACACCGCAATTGATTAAATTTGAAACAAAAGTTTCAGGTTTTTCAGCGTAATGAAGTAATTCAGCAGTTTTTTCATCACGTACTAAACAACCATATTGATTTGCATATGCTGATTCTATCTCTGTACCCATTATTGTGCAAGATCTACCATGTTGTTTATGAAATTGTAAGAGATCGTTCAATGGGAATGCACAACATATATCAGAGTGTAATACAAAGATTTCTGATGGACCACCCTCTAAAATGATATCACGAAAATGATATAAACCACCTGCTGTTCCCAATACCTTCTCTTCATTGATGTAACGAATTGCAACATTCAATTGCTTTGATGTTTCACTTATAAATTTGGATAAAACACTCTCTTGAAAGAATCCAATCAATATAATCTCCTTCATATTTTCAACTTTTGAACATGCTTCAATATGATGATAAATCATTGGTTTACCTGCTATTGGGAATAATAATTTTGGTACATCTAATGAAAGAGGACGAAATCTAGTACCTTTACTTGGTCCACCAACTAATATTATTGCTTTTGTTGTTGTTGTTGTCATGTTTTATTTTATTTTTGTTTTTTTTTTTTGTTTTATTTTTATTTTATTTTATTTTATTTTATTTTATTTTATTTTATTTTATTTTATTTATTTGTTTATTTATACTATTTTCTATCTTTCTT